>NC_056736.1:529198111-529286192 GCF_019279795.1 Protopterus annectens
TGTGTGATGCAGAAGAAAGAACTGGCAACCTATTTCTGCCCCCCCCTTAAATTGTAAACTCTGGATGGCAGTGACTGTCCATGGGTTGCTTAAAGGAATCCGTTCAGAATCATGAGAAAGAGCAAGAGACCTTTTACAGGAGAAAGCACAAAAGAAGCTTCAGTGCTGGTATTTTTCGGGGAAGAGGCTACACCTTCCACCTCAAGGCACCTTACTAAAGAAAAATTCTACATTAATAGTCCTACAAGTAAGCCTCAAACTTTAAAAAAGGCAAAATAGGATATACAAGTAAGGCAAGAGAAAACAAACAAGGTTGTACTGAGAGTCAATACACAGGACATTCCCATAAATTTTTACCCTTATTTAAAGTTAAACAATAGCCTCTTGCAAAAAATAAGGGAAGAAATTTTGCATTAGTTACTACTGCGAAGACACTGTAGGCACTAGCTTATGAGGTCACCTGGGGATGGCCAAATCTAGGGCAAGAGTATTAGTCAGAATGTACATCCCGGGTATAATGAAAGATACAAAACTATTCTACTACATATCAGAAAACTGCATCCTATCCCAAATATAAAAGCACCATGATCCCACTGCCCATCATAGAAACACTTTTTGAACATACTATTGTAGACACTGTGGGACTACTATTAAAATCTAGCAATTGGAAAGAGGACATACTGGTCAGAGCAGACTATACTACCAAATTTCTAGAAGCAATGTCATTACAGAAAGCTAATGCTATAAATACCCCCAGGGAAATGGTGGTATTTTCCAGAATGGGATACCCTAAGGAGGTACTTACTGTCCAAGGCACTCCCTTTCTCTAAAGGACACTGCACTGGTTATATGTCAGTGTTTTAAAGTCAAACAGCTGAAGACGCGAGTCTAGCACCTGTAAATTGCTAGATTAGTAGAGAGGTTTACTAAAACAGTGAAATCTATGTTAAGGAAAGTCAATGATACAGATTGGAAAAATATGACCAGTTGTTGCCCTACCTACTACTTGCAGTCCCAAAACACTTCATATGGGTTTACCTCATCTGAACTTCTATACAGTAGGCTTCTGAGTGGGCTGCTAGACATTAAGGAAGCTTGATGAGAGGAAAAAAATCCACCATTTAAAAGTCTGACTGATCACTATATCAATTTCCAGAACAGATTAAAACTGGTAAGGTCCATAGTAAAGGATCATATGCAGACAAACACAGCAAATACAGTTTTAATAAGAATGCCTAACTTGCACATGAAGTGTTTGCATACTAAATGTTTTAACTTTGAATTTAATATACACAATGTCACCTTAGAAGAAATACGTAGTGTCACTACAGAATTACCGGTTTGCATCTACATCTATGTAAAGTACCTTTGTATGTTAAATGAATTTGTTCGAGAGATTTTCCCAGAGTCTCTTCTGACAATGCACTTTGCCCAGTTGGACTTTCCTGGTCAACAAAGACAAGACACAGGTAAATAAACTAACTAATTCTGAGAATTTAATCTAAGAGATCAGATGCTAGTGGTAGTGCCCTCTAAGGAAAACATATTTCTGAGTAAATAGCAGGGTCCATTTGAGGAGACAGTATAACAAATGCAGTAAGCTCTAAGTTTAGACAGACAAGAAAGAGAAAGGTAGAACAAATTTATCACAATGTGCTGTGAAGCCATGGAAAGAGGTAGAGAATTCTACAGACTTTAAAAGCTGAAGTTCTTAAAAGACAGACAGAAGAGGGAATCTTTATCTAGAAGTGCAGACATAGAAATCTGTGTCAGCAGCACAAAAGCAGGAGGTGAGGAAAAAAATTAAAGTAGTAAGGGAGTATTCTCAAAGATGCCTGGCAGAACTAAACAGAGTATATTATAGATATGACTCTCGAAATGAAGGTTAGACTAAAACCTTATAAAGTACCAATGTCACAAAAAACAGTTGGTGAAAGAGGTTAATTCCTGCTCCAACTATTGTGACTCCAAAAGTGCTAGTCCCTAAAACATGATGAAAGTATTAGAATCTGTAAGGACTTTAGGAAACGAATGACATTTCAAAGTTTTATATAGCTATCTCTAACCCGATAAACCATGGATAAAAGGAAAATAAAAACTTGTGCCCTGAATCGGTGGGTTGATACAGAACCCAGCAAAGGCCATATACTCTTGACAACACTGGACTTGATGTTGGGATACTGGCAGACACCAGTTATCCTCGCTGCTGAAAACAGAAAACAGCTTTTACAACCCCTAATGGCATACTGCAGTATGCAGTGTTACCATATGGCCTACACAGAGCCCCAACTAATTTTTAGCAATGATGAATAAAGTACTGAAGCCTCACTCCCAGATGCTCTGGCATACTTGGATGACCTGGTCATTCAGACGGTCAATCTCACTTATCTAACCTTGTGGACTGTGTTAGCATCCATAAAACAGGGAAGCTGGGAATGGGGAAGCTAAGTCCTTTGGGTACCTTATGTGGTAAGACCACAACTAAAACAGATAAAGCTAGAAACAAAGTATGTACCTTCTACCAAGAGACAGGTGAAGGCTTTTCTTAGACTAGCTGGGTACCACAGAAAGTTTGTGGCTTATTTTGCAACCAATGCCTGCATAGGTTAAGTTAAGGTAAGGTAGTCTTGAGACACACGGAGCACTTAAACTAAAAAGGAACTTTTGTTCTGAACCCCGTGTTTGCAACTCCTGATTTTACTAAAGAGCTCATGCTATATATTGAGTTAGAGCTAAGGTTAGGAGCAGTGCTACTGCAAGACATTCAATGCGATCGTTACCTTGTGTACTATATCAGCAAGGAGCAATGCTTTCACCATGGTTTATTGTGTAAATATAAATGTTACCATTGTTCCTCCATCTATCATCTGATGTGAAATAGCTTCACATGTACATATTGCACATATCATGATTTCATTATCTATTTGTACAGTTGGTACTACAACTGTGATCTTGCATACAAAATTTTCAGAATGAACATCTACATATCCACATATATTCCAATTGAAACAAGTTAGAAAAGCTGTTTGCAACTAGCTTTAATTGATATCTGTTTATCATCTTAGAAGTTATTGACCATCTTGATATTTGTTCTACTGTTGTGTTTTGCACTGTTACACTTTGGGCACACATTGTGGCTGAAAGGTGTCTGAGGACCAGCCCACCTACCCAGTTAACAAATGTAATAAATAAATGCAAAACTGAGATACTCATTTGGAAACTAAGCATGCCTCCTTGCAATATCATGTTGCCAAACTGATGGTAACACTAAGCTGTGCTGGTGGGCCCTATCCTTGCACCCCATCAGTATACCATGACACAGACCTGGCCAATCCAACAGAAATGCTGACAGATTATTCAGAGCCTATGGTCCACGTTTTAATTACAAAACCCCTATCTTTGTGCTGGAGGGGTGGTAGTTGTAACAATCTAAGTAACAATTACTCACAGAAGAACTGCACTGAGAATGGTAGCACCTGAAAGGAAGTTTTGTCAGGATGATTTCACAAAAGCTTTCAACGATCTACAGTTTATGATGAACAAACAAGAAAAGACTCATGTGTGTGTGTGTGTGTGTGTGTGTGTGTGTGTGTGTGTGTGTGTGTGTGTGTGTGTGTGTGTGTGTATACGCATGTACATAAATGCATACAAAGAGAGAGATGTACTTTTACACTCAAAATACAGTTCTCCCCAAGCAGTGCCTAAAGTGTCTGGTGTTACAGACTGTGCTGGAAGGGAAAATGGGAGACCTAGATTCTGATAAGTTACACACACAAACACACAATCTGGAATGTCACATTATGTTGATGCTGGAGCCATGCAGACTTTAGGTATGAATGAATTTTTCTCATGTGGAGTCCTGCTACGGGAATCATAAGGATCACAGATGCCACAAGACTCAGAATTCCTGAAAAAAATTCTGGGATGAGAACAGTGAGGACAAATTCAGGAAAAAGACCTAGATGCAGATCTACTCTTTCTTGTGGAAGAAAAACACTTTGAACTGAGAACAGTGCGGGAAAAGCTCAGGAAAAAGATCTAGATACAGATTTACTTTTTCCTTTGGAAGAAAAACACTTTGAACTGAGGTATCCAAGAGACACCCCAAGAAAACAATCCTGAGAGAAATTAATTAAGGGTTTTATCTCCTGGAATCCCAATCTAAGTAGGAGATTTCTCACTCAAGCGCAACATTCCTGACACTTTGAAAAAGACTTTGCATAGCTAAGTAAGTTGTCTAAATAATGAAAAATGTGAATACCTTACAGTGTGCAGTAGGCTACCACAGGAGCAAGATCTTTGTGAATACCCTTGGAGCAGTAGATAGACCAAAGGGTAATGGCCACTGCAGAGAACAGATAGTGTGATCCAAATACAGAAAAACATTAAGAAAGGTCTGAAATCTTGATTACAAATGTGATGATATTCACCCTTTAAATCTAAGGTCACCAAAAAACACAAATGGTGAATGAGAGGCAACAAGTTGTGAAGGGACAGCATTTTGAACTTGGGCAGCATCAAGAACAGTTTTAGAAAGGAAAGAGAAATGGAGGTTCAGACTTTGGAAGGATTAAAGACTTCCTTCTTTCTTTTTGGAACCATGCTCATTGTTTTTAAACATTTGCTTACCAGCAGCTTGCTATGCTTGTTTACTTTGCTCCTTGAGAAAAGATTAAGGGTAGCATTAAACCCATTGACAAACTCTGAGAAGGAAGGCTGAAAAACCTGAGAAATTCCTTGAATTAACTTACCTTTCTCACCACACTTAAGGACCTTTACAGCAAAGGGTCCCAAAACTAACTGTCTAAAGAAGAATTCAAACCTTCATCCTTGACATCTTCTGGAAGGTTTTGAGAAGGCAACCACACAACCTTCTTCATGACAGTTCCACTGGCAGCCACCCTGGAAGTAGCATCAACAGAATAAGCAGATGTCAGGGGGTAGCCATTTCAGATGCAGAATCAATTAGGTTACAGATTTTTTTTTCCATGAGAAGGGAAACGCATACCACAACATTCCTCAAGTTCTCAAAAGAAGGAAGTAAGCTTCAACATACAAGCTTGGCAGGTGAGAATTCTAAAAATAAATCTTCCAGAATACACCTTTTTCCCATAATCTATCAAAAGCTTTCCAATCTTTGTCAGAAGGGATGGGATTAGTAAGTAACCAGATGTTTAGCAGCAGCTGGGTTCACTAGAGAAATTACTGGATCTGGTCTGTGATTATTATATGAAGACTGAGGAGCTTTACACAATCAGTCTACTTTCCTGGGGCAGCAGACTTTAGGCAAGTTATAGGCAATGACAAAAACATCCTTTAACACCGAAGGAACAGGAGGAATGAAGCAAGTTCCACAAAATCCAATTGCAATAAATCAGAATATTTTTAGGGACAGTAGAGTGTCATTTTCTCAAAATGAAAACGGATTCATTCTGGAAATAGTTTCAGAAAAACATGGATTCATTCTGGAAACAGTTTCAGAAAAAAAGTGAAGCCTTCAAATGGACACTCTCCTCAGAATTTGATTTAAAAATCTGAGGAGACAACATAGAATCTGTCTCTATACAATCATATAGTAGTTCAAAATCTTGAACCTTTTACAAAAGTGAAGGATCCCTTTTTCGCTTACAAGAAAACAACTGAACTGGAAGAGAGTCAAAAGCCTAAACTAAACCCTGAACCAAGTCCAATAAGATAGGAGATGATGTATGTCTACATTTTTGCTTCTTTTTGACAAGAATTCCTGAGGAAGCAGACTCACTTTCGCCAGCAGAAACCTTCCTAGGGATAGGCACTGCAGTCTGTCCAGGCATTAAGGTATTCCCTGCTCCTTCACCAAACACTGAATAGTGGTTCTCCCTTGCCTGCCGAGGGCACTAACAGTCAAAAAGTGTGTGTCTAACCCCCAGTTTTATGGTGGCTGTAGAGACTGCACCAGAGGAAGCCAAGGGAAAAGATGAATGGTCGGAGGAACCAGAAATGATCACGGCAGTCACCCATCTGTGGCTGAGGCACGTTAGCAGCCTGCTGTGGTGAAAATGCTGTTTATTCAATTTCTTCTTTCTGTAACTTGAAGGTAGAACTGAGAAACCATTAGGCTGTTCCATGGTCAAGCCAAAAATGATGCCAGATTCCCAGGGAAGCCTGGCAGTAGTAGTTGGTGAAACAGGTAAGTAGCATAAAAGTCACTTTTCCACCAAAAAATACAGTGAAAAGTGAAAAAAAAACTTTTCCACAAAAGTAAAAGCAACTCCTCTACTTAAAAGTTACTAAAAGTCTCATGACAATCAATAAAAACACTCTGTCCTAGGTTAAAATTAATTTCACAGAAAATGTTCACTTTCTCTTATAAAATTAAAAAGCGGAAGTTTTTTTGAAGGGCCTCATGTACTCGGCAAAGGAAAGAGTTAGCAACTGTTGACCTTCCATAGCCTGCAGGAGGGGCACTATTTGGTGGCAGGAAAGCTCTAAAGGCTTGGCAGCCAAATCACTTTGTCTTTGGTATAGCCCATGCCAGCTAGGATGTGTGGAAGGTTCCCTGGAAGACATGTAATTTGGCTGGCTGTTTTATCTTGTGCCTGTTAAACCCATATAACTAAAGTAATGCAGCAGTGATCATGACAAGTGATCATAATGAAACATCTACTGCTGCTGCAATATGTCAAGGATGTTGCTCTTCTCTATCAGATTAAATTCCTGCTGCAAGTCAAGTGCAAACTCCAGGAAGGCTCTTCCAACGCCAACAACGATTAATCAAATTTTGCCTCATATAGAACCACCAACAAAACCAAAGCTATACCATTCTGCAGTAACTACTATATCATGAACAATCCCACATACCTCTCAATTAGTGCAAGCAAGGGAATTCTAATTAAAAAAACACCTAACAAATACCTGGGCACCTCTACAGACACAGACCATCACTAAACTTGTACAGACTCCATTAAAAAATGCAAATAGTCTGATACTGTGCAAGGATTCAAGAACCTAACAACTTCTTAACATGAGAAAAATATTACAGCCCTACTTGTTCATCAACCTTTTCTATGGAAACATTATCTTAACAGGCCTCTCCACTAGTAATAAAACAAAAATATAAAAAAATTATACAGCAAGAATGCCAAATTAATTTTTTTCAGTCTCCTTCCTGGATACACTATTATCCCTATAAAACAAACACTCTAGTAACTATCCTTCACAGAAAACTGACTGCTCCAATTTGCCTTTTACATCTTCCTATGAAACCTCTACACCACTTCCTTTCTAAGTTGGTCCCCCCAAAATGTGCTCCAATGAAGCCCACTTTATACAGAAAATAAGAAGCAACAACTACTACAATGACACAATATTTCCTATACACACTGGCAGCTCCCAAAACAAGATCCGAGAGAGCATTTACTATAGCCCATGCCACAGAAAAATATGTCTCATGAGTGTCCTTCACAAAATGCATATTAACTTGTAGTTTTTTCATGAGTCAAATAAAATGTTACAATATATTTACGTCAAAAGAAAAAAAAAGAAAAATAGATGCAAGAGTATGCAAAATATAGTTTCACATAAGTTGTAGCTTCATATTTCAAGTGCCTTACAATTGCACTCTCTCCGTTTGTACTGACAGACAGCTGAAGGAGTTAAGGGATATTATACTATGCTTAGAGTCTAGTTTCAGAATGCAAATAAAGAAACAATTGGGACAGAAATCTTTTAATTAATAGTATGCTCTGGTCTTCTCAGGCTTGGGGATGAGTCTTTGTAAGGATGTCGGAGGCAGTGTGTAGTGAAACTGAAGGTTACAAGGTTAAAAGATAAATTCTTAGAATAGGTGGTCTACCTTTTTAAAAGGCATATTTGTCAAGTGTTCACCTGAAGCTCTAAGACAGAATCACAAGGGATGAGGACATTTTTAAATACACTGATTCAATGAAAGTAATGTTAACGTCAAAGTTCTGCAGTCATGAAATTGATAAAGGGTATACATGTAGTATTTTTTCCCTTGTTCTTTGAGGAGACTGATTTGAAAATCTTGGCAGGCAGTCTCCCAAGCACTGCTTAAGCAATAAACCAGTACTTTGGCACATCCTGAAGCATTATTCTTGACTCAAGACTAAAACATAAAACTCTTGGGTTATTTATTTGTGAACTTTAACATTTGGTGCTGTGGCTCAGATTCTTTCCTTTGGTACTACTGCAGGGCAGTGTGGAATAAATTACAAGGGCCCACCGCAAAATGTCCTTCTCTGAATTCCACACTGTTTGTATGAGAGAGTCATGAGATTCAGGTAACTAACTTTTCAGGCTGTGGAAATTGCTGCTAGACTAAATGGGGATAACATTTATGGATTTTTTTTTATTTCTCTCTTGGATAATTCTAGTTAAAAGTGGAATGAGTGAATAGCTTTTGTTGAATGAGTTTTACTGTTAGGTATATGTAAAGTAATAGTGGGAAGACCACACAGGAAATAGAAGTTTATTAATGTGTATGAGCATACAACAAAAAAGAAAAATTAACACAAAGAGGTGTCCTGTGTCGAGGGTGGTACCCTCGACACAAGGAGGTTGCCTTGTGTCGAGGGTGGTACCCTCAACACAAGGAGGTGCCCTGTGTTGAGGGTGGTACCCTCAGGACTAAAAGGTAAGAGGCATGAGAGATGTTCTGTTTAGTGTACGAGTGAAAAGAGAGAAAAAAAGTTGAAGTTAAATCAGTTCATGAGCCTATAGCATGTTGGCATATAGGTAAGTGTGTGTGTGCGCGTGTGTGTGTGTGCGTGTGCGTGCGTGTGTGTGCGTGCGTGTGTGTGCGTGTGCGTGCGTGTGTGTGCGTGCGTGTGTGTCAAATCAAGTTCATGAACCTACAGCAAGATGGGACACAGTTGTGTGTGCTGTTAAATCAAGTTCATGAGCCCACAGCACATTGAGACGTAGGTGCAAATGTGTAAAAGTACACTCAGAGGGTCAGAAAGAGTGGTCAGTTCTGGACACAGTACCTATCCGCCCCATTATTCCAATCGCAACGCTGGAGTTATAAATTCTGAGCTTGTGATGGGACAAAAGCAAGGAGGTGCTGTGGAAAAAGGCTGATCGAAACCTTTCCTCTGTCATTGCACAATGACAGAATCCTTACCCTTCCCTCCCTGAATGGTGTATGAACTGATGTAGGCTTTTTTCCTCTGAATTACCAGGATCCAAGATCTACAAGGTAAGTCTTAATTGATAAAATGGGAACAAAGTTAAGGAAATAGGATCAAATCCCTGTAAAGGGAAAGTACAGTTTTGTACCTACCATAAATGTAGATGTCCGATAGGTATGCATCTGCAGTCATCACATATGGGTTGTCCTGCCTCAGGCAGCCCTTTGGTCGGCCGGATTCCAAAGTTTGGGTCCGGCGTCGGCTGATGTCCACTTCCCCGACGTCAGAGCGCCTGGGGTATAAAAGCATCAGCCTACGCCATCTTCCTCAGTTTTTCTTGCCCCAGATGCCAGGTGCCCCCTAAGGAAGGCTAAATTTGGAGAGATGCATTTAAAAATCCAAACATGCACAATAATATAAAAACAAATACACCATAATAGATCACCCCCGCTAGCTATTAGAGGGGTAAGTACCCAAGAAATACCACAGAGGGGAAGGAGGGAGGGTAAACCTGACTGCAGATGCATACCTATCGGACATCTACATTTATGGTAGGTACAAAACTGTACTATGTCCTTCAAGGATGCATCTGCAGTCATCACATATGGGTAGAATACCATAGCCAATCTGGGGGTGGAGGAACTATGTAAAGGATGGTGTAGCTAAAATGCCCTGCAGGACTGCCGTAGCAAAGCCTGCTCTGGATCTGGAATATAAAGGTAAATTGTAATGCTTGGCAAATGTATGCACGGAGCTTCATGTAGCAGCTTCTAAAATGTCCTTGGTAGCCACCCCTCTTAAGAAGGCTGTGGAGGTGGCTGTGGCTCTCGTGGAATGAGGTCTAATGTTAGCTGGCACAGTTTTTCCATGAAAGGAGTAACGAAAACGAATGCAATTCCCTATCCATTTTGAAATTGTCTGTTTGGAAATTGCTTTTCCTTGTGTACCAGCAGCATATGCTACCAACAGCTGGTCAGTTTTTCTGTAACCTTTAGTTCTGTCCAAGTAGTAGCACAACTGCCTGTGTATGTCCAGAGTGTGCAGAAGTTTCTCCCCTTTGTTTTGTGGATTTGGAAAGAAGGTAGGCAAGTGAATAGCTTGATTTAATGAAACCCTGGATACCACCTTTGGCATAAATGTAGGATTGGTTCTTAGTGAAACTCTGTCCTGATGAAAAATAAGAAATGGCTGTACTGCCATAAGGGCCTGTAACTCAGATACTCTTCTTGCTGAGGTTATGGCCAGAAGGAAAGCAGTCTTCCAAGACAGGAACTGTAGTTCTGCAGATGCTGCTGGTTCAAAGGGAGGCAGTGTTAGTTTTTCCAACACGAAGTTAAGGTCCCAAGTAGGCAGAGGTGGTTTCCTTGGAGGATTGATGTTTTTGATTCCTCTTAGAAACTGTCTTAGGAGAGGATGAGAGAAGACAGGCTAATCAGTACTGTACTCTGCTGAAATTGCTGAAGCATGAATTTTAGTGAAAGAGTAAGACAGACCATTGTGGAACATTTCTGCCAAGTATTCCAGGATATGTGCCATGTTCATCACTGTCGCATCTAGGCCCTTTGTGGTGTTCCAAATGTGAAATCTCTTCCATTTTGCTGAATATGCCTTTCTTGTGGAAGGCCGGCGAGCTTCCATAATAATATCTTTCACTCTCTGGAATAGCTTGTCCTGAGGAGGAGTCAAGGTATTTTCCAGGCTGTTAGTTGCAAGGTTTTCAGGTTGGAATGCAGAGTTTTGTAATTGTGCTGTGTCAGTAGAAGTGGCCATAGAGGAAGAGGCCTTGGTTTTGTACGTGACATGCTCTTTAACAGTGGGTACCAGTGCTGTCTTGGCCAGTCCGGAGCTATCAGAATCACTTTTGGCTGCTCTGTCCTGATCTTCAGTAAAACCTTGGTCATTAATGGGAGAGGTGGAAATGCATACACTGTTAGAGTTCTCCAGCTGAAAGAGAGGGCGCCCACTTTCCATGCTTGTGGGTGGTATGTCCTTAAGCAGAATTTCTTCAGTTGATGATTGTGGGGAGGCAAAAGATCTAAGTCCGCCTCCCCATGATTGTGTTATCTGTAGAAAGATGTCTGGGTGCAGCATCCATTCGTGTGCATCCATGATATTTCTGCTTAAGCTGTCCGCCAGTATATTGTCTTTCCCTGGCACAAACTGGGATTGTAGCTGTATATTGAGTTTCAAGGAAAGTTCCCATAGATTCATTGCCAGCCTGCAAAGAGGATAGGAATGGGTGCCTCCTTGCTTGTTTATGTACCACATAACCGTGGTGTTGTCTGTCATTATTAGCAGATGGCCATGATGCAGAAAGGGTTTGAAGGCTCGACTGCATGTATCACTGCCAGCATTTCCTTTGGTTTATGTGCATGCGTAGCTCTTTTGTGACCATAGACCTTGAATGCATCTGCCCTCCATGTGCTCCCCATCCGTGGTCTGAAGTGTCTGTTGTAATGGTTTGGCTGGCTATTGGTTTGCTGAAAGGCAGACCCCTGTTTGACTGGCTTGCTTGAGCCCACCACAGAAATTCCTTTTGAAGGCATGGAATGAGTGGTATCAAAGTTTCCAGGCTGTGACTGCGCTGAGTCCATAAACTCCATAGGTACCATTGTAGTTTCCTCATATGTAGTCTTGCTTGCGGAATCAGAAGGATGCAAGAAGCCATGTAACCCAGGGCCTGCAGGATTTTCCTTGCAGTCAGCTGGGTTTGTCTTGTCAGATTTTTGAAGTAATCTGGTAGTTGACTTTGTTTTTCTTTTGTGAGGAAAGCCATTTGGGTGGTTGTATCTAGATCTGCACCCAGAAAGGTTATTCTTTGGGATGGAACAAGTCTTGATTTGTGAAAGTTGACTGTATATCCCAAGGCCTGAAGTAGGTGGATAGCATAATTCAAGTGTTTTACCAAAGTTTGTTGGTTGTCCGCTTGTATAAGGCAGTCGTCCAGATAGGGGTATATTTGAATCCCCTGAAGTCTGCAGTGTGCAATTACTGATGCCAGGCATTTCGTGAATACTCTGGGCGCAGTAGATAAGCCAAAGGGCAATGCTGAGAATTGATAATGCTCTGACCCTGCAAGAAATCTGAGGTGTCTTCTGCAACTTTGTCTGATAGGGACATGCAGGTATGCCTCCTTGAGGTCTAGAGTTACCAGCCAAGACCCCTTGCCCAGCATGGAAAGGAGCTGCTGTAGAGTCCGCATTTTGAACTTTGGCACAATGAGATAAGTATTCAGTGCAGACAAGTCGAGAATAGGCCTCCATTGTTTTTCTTTTCTTGGAACAAGGAATAGTCTGGAATAAAATCCTTGGCCTAGTTCTGAGAGAGGAACCTTTTCTATAGCTTTCATTTGCATTAAGCTGGAAATTTGTTTCAAAGCCTATGCCCTTTGATTCGGTGGCAGGTCTGGCATGCCCCTTTCTTTTTGGTAATGTGTGGAAATGAAACCTGTATCCTTTGTCTATTATTTGTAGTGTCCATTTGTCCCTTGTAATACTGTGCCAATTTTCTGAAAATAAAGAAAGCTTTCCGCCCAAAGGTGCTTCCAATTGA
This sequence comes from Protopterus annectens, assembly GCF_019279795.1. Classification (NCBI taxonomy): domain Eukaryota; kingdom Metazoa; phylum Chordata; order Ceratodontiformes; family Protopteridae; genus Protopterus; species Protopterus annectens. Next base: position 529,210,795 of record NC_056736.1, read on the forward strand.
GCCCTGGTTGGCGGTGTCAAAGTAAAGTCATTGAGCCTGTCCTTGTGCAGCAGTTGAAGGTCCTGCATTACCTCTCTGGTTGGGAGGCTGCCATTGACGCCCCTCTGTAGGAGCCTCTAGCTTGCCCTCTACCTCTGGCACGCCTGTTCTTGCCTCTCTGAAACCTCTGTGTCTGGAAAGGACCAATTCTTGGAAGGCCAATTCCTGCTGAATCTTGGTGGTTGTACTTGGAGAAAATCTTTGACTGTTTGTACTGATTTTGCCTTTTCTTCAAATTTCTTTAGGACCTCCTGAGCCGTGGAGCCAAATAACTTTTGCTTTTCCAGTGGAGCATCCAGCAGCTTTGCTTTAACATGGTCTGGCAGAGATTGTTCCTTCAGCCAAGCATGCCTACCTATGACTGCACCAGTCATAGCTGACCTACATGAAACTTCCAATGCATCATAACCACATTGCAAGAAATGGTTGCTAACCTGTTGTGAGTTATGTACCAGATCCTGAAGTGACTTGCAGTCTAGGAGTCAGGTGAAGACAGTTTTTTATGCAATTCATCTAACAAATACTCTTGGTACTGTATCATATGAAATTGACAATTTAATGCCCTCATAGAAAGAGTAGCAGAAGTATACATTTTTTACCCCATCTCTCTAAAGCTCTGGACTCCCTTTCAGAGGGGAGAGGATTTTTAGCAGTGGCAGCTGCAACCCCTTTAGGGCCCTGGGAAATAGTTTCTGGATCAGCAGAGTGGGCCTTGTAAAGGTAAAGATGCGAGTCCGGGACCCTGTAGTACCTATCGGGTTTGGCAGGAGCCGGAGGGAGAGAATCAGGGGTTGTGCTAGAGTCAGAGTACACATCATCAATGACATTCAAAACAGGAGGAATAGCTAAAGGTCTATGCTGAGGCAAATGTAAAAAAGGTCCTTAATCTTTTCCTGGAATCAGAGAATTCCTGGCCCTGCTATTGGAAATGCTCTCTCATGGTGTGTAGCGTTCTCCCCAAAGGAAAAAACTCTTCAGGAGGGGAGGCCGAGGGAATAGATTCCTCTGCATCAGAATCCTCGTAGGCCGAAAAAGCCTCCTCCTGGTGGTCCGAGAGAGTAGAGCCATCAGAGGCCTCATCTGAGGAGTGGGGATCAGAGGGCTCAACCCTGAGCCTTTTGTCTGGAGGAGGTTGAGAGCCCCTATCCAGATGAGGTTGAGAGCCCCTAATTAAGGAGATAAGATCCTCTGCTAAGCTTAGAATCTGTGAACCAGTAGAGGGCCCCTGAGACCTTGGGAGGCAAAGCTTTTGAAAGTTTAGCAGCTTTAGCCCTGGAGAATGCCTTAATGGACATGGATGCAGGAGGCCTGGCTGCACCACGTGCTGGTGTAGATTTGTCTAAACTAAAGGAATGGTGTCGGAAGGTTCCAGGACACCAGTTTCAGTTGGAAATTCAGTAACCGACTCAGCCGGGGCCTCCTGGACCGAGGTAGTCGGTTGAGCGGTTTCGGTAATTGGAAGTACCAAGGACTCTGTTTCAGCCGAGACCGAGACACTCGCGGTAGGCCTGGCCGTGGTTTCAGCCGAAACCGCTGCCCGCGTGTGCCGGTCCTTGTCCTTCCGTTTCTTAACTAAATGAGAAGTCGGAGTCTCCGACAGCATCCTATACAAAAAACTATCCCCAAAACATTCCTCTGCAACTCCGTCCGACGTCTAAGAGTGCGTCGGTTGAAGGAAGCACAGGCTGAACAGGCCGAGACGTCGTGGTCTGGGCCTAGGCAGGGGAGGCAGTAAGAGTGGAAATCCTTATGAGGTATTTGTTTCCCACAAGTTAAACAATTATTAACTTTACCTGACATCGGCTGAGGCAAGAAAGAGTCCAACGGGGTACTTAGCTTTTTGAAGTCTTCGGTAGCTGAATTACAGGAGCTGGCCGACCGGAATTTGCGAACTGTTTCTGCTTCGGGCACCACGCGGCAAGAAAGACTGAGGAAGATGGCATTGGCTGATGCTTTTATACCCCAGGCGCTCTGATGTCGGGGAAAGTGCGACATCAGCCGACGCTGGACCCAGACTTTGGAATCCGGCCGACCGAAGGGCTGCCTGAGGCAGGACAACCCATATGTGATGACTGCAGATGCATCCTTGAAGGACATCACCTGCATATTTCATGTTTCACAATTATGGAAAAGAAAGTTGTAAGTATTTGAATGACTGGTTTCAGTTTATTAAAAATTGCTCTGATGAAGTATTTCCATTAAATGGAATTTATAAGGATAAATTAGTGAATTTGAAGGGTATTTTGGAAGAAAAGGAAAACAAAGTAAGTGAGGAACAAATGGCAGCATTTTATTCTTGGTATACTGAAGCTCTTAAGAGAGTAAAGTCAGCATTAAGGGATTACAGGATGCTAATAAGTTACTACAACAGTTAAGAGGTCAAGAAGGCAGTACAGACCAGTAAAAAGGACTCCTTTTATCCAGTCTTCGAAGGTTTGGAAGAAAATGGGGATGGCCAAAAAGCAGACACTTCTAAAGAGGATGATAATCCTCCAGTAGCTACTGCACCTCCCACCCCCGTATGCACTGGTACAGGTGGCTCCTGTACAAGATTCTGCTGTTTTTCAGACCTCTGCATTTCAGGCACCTGTCCACTGGACACTAGGTTCAGCATGTTACTGTTACATCTCACCTTAGTTCCCCTGTTCAACCCTCATCTACAGAACAAGTATCTGCAGTCGAGGAGGTTTCTTCTTCGTCTTCCTATTTTTAACAAGCTTCTACCACTACAAAAGCAGCACTAAGGACCCGTTTTCTTCCAAACCTTCCAAGACGGGATGTGACACTCCTGTGGCTCATCACACATGCTCACATGATAGGAAAGGAGAAGACGCTATTGCCTCTGGACAGCATTTTTTAACACCTCTTAGAGAAATTTTGGGGGCTAATAACAGAGAGGTTGTTCATCTCCCTTGGACCCCTGCTGACTTGCATACCATGTCAAAGTTTTCCAAATATTAGAGAAGATCCATTAAGGTTTAAGGAGGAATTAAAAACTATAATAGACTGTTACAATCCTACTTTGACAGATTTAAACCAGCTGCTTTGGGTAGTTACTCCAGATGAAATAAGGAAAACAGTTACTTGAAAAGGCTGAAATAAGAGATTTTACTCTCACAGGGAATGCACTAATAAACAAAAGGATAGGGTTGTTCAATACAATTACAGAAGAGTGTCAAGTTAGGACAGATTTGTCTAAGATACAGGTATGTAAGCAAAATAAAGGGGAAGTCCCTAAAGATTATTTGATTCATCTTAAAGCAGCGTTTGCTAGATATTCAGGGATACTAGATCCAGAAGAACAAGCTAAGCCAGCTATTGCAGCTGCTTTTATGCAGGGTTTGCAAGCCTCTGTACAAAATGAAATAAAGCAAGTACTTACAGACTTGGGAGGGAAAGAACTCGAGTCCTTATTAATGCTCCTGGATATTATGTATTTTAGGGATTCCAAAAATCATGGGTGAAATGGGGGATGGCTTACTAAGGTAATTAAGCTCCTCTACGGATATCCTGCCTTCAATGAACATGTCATTAACCTGTTCTTCAATTCTTCTATAAGCCACACTTAGTTCACTAATGCTTACAGACACAAGTGTCAGCTTCTAGGACATCCAACATTCTTTTCTTGTATTGATATTGATTCACTAACACAATCCATAAAAATATCCAAGATCTTCCTATGAAAGCAATTGTTGATGGTAGAGGTTCTAGCACTACTGCTTGTGCAAACTATTTACGTACTAATTCAAAGGGCCTTTTATAGGTTCATAGGTAGGTACTAGGCTATTGGCCCAAGGGCCTACGTAAGCCTAGCCAACAAGGTTCTATGGCTTACACCACCCAAGAAAGTTATTTTCCTGTGCCACTGTCGAGCAGGGACACAGAAGGTGAAGAACAGGTTTGTAGGGATTCATGGAATTTTTGGGAGAAAATTAACACAGGAATTTCATGAAGATGAAATACCTGTCACTACAGAAGTAATCTACACTGTGATCCCACATGATTTGGGTATACATTGGTTCCCGGAAGTTTTGAAAGATAAGAATATCTCTCAGGATAAAATTAATATTTACAAGGAAATGTTACAAATTTTGAAAAATATCTATTTTGAAGGGAATTATTACTGCAATTAACAGGTGTGGCCATGGGTTCCAATTGTGGGTCACTTTTTGTGAATCTGGTAATGGTCTATTGGGAACAACAATTTATTATTAATGGGCCCTATAATTATGCCGTTAAGTTCTACACCAGATACCTGGATGACATCTATCATATTTGGAAGCATTCTAATCAGTTGGTGGAGTTTATGGAGGTTATTAATAAGACTACTGTCTTTCTTGTTTTAAATTATAAATCCAACAGTACTGTTGCATCTTTTTTGGCTGTACTATTAGAAAAAGATCTTAAAATACATGTACCATACTCCATTTTACTAGTACACATCCATCCCATCAAAAGAAGGCTACAGTTAGAGGGAAGTTTGTTAGGGCTGCCTATATGGTCACAAGACAGTTCAACTTCCTCAAAGTCTCTCCTCTTGGAGGATATGTCAGTCATTTAACCCTATTTTACGGGAGGGTCATTATCATCTTGACAGATGACAGGCAAACATGGCTTTGCAAACCAATACTTATAAATTGCTCTTTTGTCATCGGTTGTATTAGTGCCAGCCATTTGATTAAATAGGTGCAGGAGAAAAATTGGGTAGTATTTAAAAAGATTTTGATATTAATTCTAAGTGTGGTGATGGTCCTGTTATAGTTTATAGGACAGGGAGATGTTCGAAAAGCCTACCTGAAGGCTATGTTTCTAGTATCCCCCATCTGGTAAGGGATATTAGTAAAAACAATTGCGGTCATTTTTGTAAATATATAGTAGCTGGTAAAAAATGCATTCTCAATGGTAGGCTTATTAAAATAAGTAATAATTACAAATGTCTTTTAAAATACGTGATTTATGCTGCTTTATGTCCCATATGTAATGCTTATAATATAGGAAAAACTGAGCGGATGTTAAAACATATTTATGATCATGTATAAGATATAAACAAAAAGAGCACTAATGCTCCTGTGAAGCATATTATAGTTAATACTGATTTAAAATTTTTGGTCCTTGAACAGGTGTTACCAAATGTTAGAGGTGGGTGTCATTCTCCCCAATTAGGGGTGAGAGAACTGTACTGGCAGCTTTGTTGTGAAGCTTTTAATTATCCAGGACTGAACAAACAGTGTTCTATAGATCGCCTTTTAAAATGAAAAAGCTTAGAGAGGTAAATAACTGATTTACTGATGATGTTTGAAATGTGCTTTTAATGATTTTACAGTTATATTTATACATATTTATATTTCTTTGTAGTTTCACTATTATAAGGATTTCTCCTTTAAATTTTAAAAGATGGCACCACTCACGCAATTCACTTGGCAGTATATTTAAATATGATTTGCATGTCTTATTTGTACTTCTAAAGATGTCCTGATTTTTAGGACAAAAGCACTTAAGTTTTTGATATTAAAGTTTAAGGTTCCTACCACTTAACTGCCATGGTTCCAGTGTTCCATTCTGTGCTTTAGCATGATGTATGTGGATAACTTTGCAAATAAGGCAGCTAGAAGCCCCACGGGGATGGAGCACAGGCAGGGGAAGGGGGAGAGCTACTACTAGGGATTTAGTAAGAGTGCTGGTCGAGGGGGACAAGGTGCAGCTGGGATGCAGCAATGAGCTGGCAGTGCCCCCTCTTGCCTCACTTGATGACTCTAATTGTGGTGAAATAGGACACTGGAGAGGAGAATGCCCACACAAGTGAATGCTGAGAGTCCAAGATACATGGACTGAATGGCAGCCAAATTATAACAATGCTGCATTTCCTCCACCACGTCCTCAAACTGGAAGGAGTCAGGAATCACTGTATTGACTATGTAAAAGTAATAAAACAGAAAAAAATCTTGATCCTTTGCTGTCAATACATCAAAAGGGACATTATGTTAAGGTAAAAATAAATTAAAAGAAAATTCCTTTCCTGGTGTACACTGGAGCCACTAGGTCTGTATTAAAAGTTACCTCAGCTAGTCAGATACCGGTATCAAAACTGAAGGTACAGGCAGTTGGGATAACAAATGATACTGTTACATATCCCATTTCAGAGCCTATACCTATTTCTTTAGGACCGATTGAAGAAAGGCATTATTTTATTTTGAGTACTACTGCACTGGTAAATTTGCAAGGGAGAGACCTGTTACATCAGAAGGGGTATATTTGGAGGCTTCAACAGAATCAGAGGGGGAAGTATTATCAGTCTAAGCAGAAGCTGAGGAACAGCCTTTTAAAGGCATACAGTCAGCTGCAAAACTGCTGCAGCAGGTACCTGCTAACTTATGGGCTAAACATGCTAATGAATTAGGTAAATTAAAATATGCAGAACCAGTAAAAAATAAAATTGAATCCATCTAAACCTCCCCCTAGACTTCCACAGTGTCCACTGAAACTAGAAGCAGAGCAGGGAATCAAACCTGAAATCCAGTCCTTGATAAAACAAGGAATAATAGTGCCAGCTAAAAGCCTTTGTAATACTCTTATTCTCGCTGTGGGGGAAAAAAAACAGAAAAGGATACCTACAGGTTTATGCAAGACTTGAGGGCTGTAAACAATGCAGTATTACCAACTTTTTCTGTGATTCCAAATCCAGCAACAATACTGAGTTGCATACCAACTACAACCAAATATTTTTCAGTGATATACATTTATCTGTCTATCTATTGTATGATAACTGGGTTGGTCCAGCTGAGCTGAAGGCCTGTTTTCAGTGGGGAACTGTGGAGAAAAGCTCCAAAAAAAAGAAAAAAAAATTAGCATGCATAAATTCAAAAAACAAAAAAAGTTACATAATTATATCACACACTCATAAAGCAGGAAAACATACATAGTTATATTGTTGCACATATTTACATTGACAGAAGTTGAATAAAAGGTATATATAGAGATAAAAAAATACAAAAATAAAAATGTTGAGTGAATCATATGAGAGAGTGTAGAGAAAGAGCAAAAACAGAAACGAGAAAAATCTGACTTTGGTTCATGCTAGTAGGTCATAACATTACAGTAAACAGATCTAGACGGATAGTGAAAAATGTGCTAGTGTTATTAAGAAAGAGTATAGGCAGTAGAAGGCTGCAAGATTTGGAGTAGAGAGGGGGGTGGGATTAGGGAGAAGGCTGCGAGATTTTGAGTACTGAGGGACAGAGATGGAAGTGAGATTAAGTAGGGTCCTGGCAAGGGCAGGAGATAGAATTATGAAGGTACTTTTTAAGTTCAACATTGCAGCGGGCTGTACGTTTGTTACAAATATTTGGTAGGGGATTGTTCCAGGCCTGGGACACTGTGCTTTTATATAGAAGTTTACCAATGTTTTTCTTGGTTTTATAAATATTAAGGAGGTGTGGATCACAGCTGTGTAGAGTTCAAGAAGGGGTGTAGTGGGATAGGAGAGAGTAGAGAGAGGGACAGGCTAAGGGTTTAATAGGGTGTGAGCGAATTGTAGTTGGGAAAGAAGTTTGGGAACTCCAGCCCTTGAGGTTGTTTTAAAGTGAGGCAGTGATAGATTTGCCAGCAATCAACCATACAAATCCAAACTATGTTGTTATAGGTTTGTTCCAGTTCAGTTGTTAAGGAGGATTGTAGAGATGTGAGTACTGGAGAGGCATACAAAAGACAGGGTAGGAGGAAAGCCTGTGCCAGAGAGGGTTTAGAGTTAAAGGCTAGGAATTTTGAGTTTCTATTGAATAGATCCATTTTTTTATTTTTCTTTGTAATACAATGTTGTATATGGAGGTCAAATTTAAATTGGTCATTGATTACAATACCAAGAAGTTTAATGTGAGAGTCAGCTTTGATAAGGGTATTGTCATGTAATGAGATGAGATGATAAAGGAGATTTTATGGTGGGAGAGGGATTTAGGGAGGAAAAGGAGGATTTTTTTTTTTTGGAGTTAAGGATGAGCTGGTTGCCAGTTAGCCATTGTTCGATGTTGTGATATGTGTTTTGAGTGATAAAATGGAGAAGAGATGTCATCAGAGCAGGAGATAAGGGTAGAGCTGTCTGTATATTATATCAAGGAGGAGGTGGTGAAGGAAGAGTGGAGATTGTTTCTGAAGAGAAGAGGTCCCAAAATGGATCCCTGAGGGACACCAGTCTGGATGGGTAAGAATGGGGAGCAGATGGAAAGCCACCTGACTGACTGAACCCTATTGGAAAGGTAGTTTGAGAAACCAGAGAATAGCAAAGGAGGAGAGATTGAGGTCAGCTTGTTTAGTTAGTAATTTACAGTGTGAGACTGTCAAAAGCTTTTGAGAAGTCGAGAAAAAGACATGAGACCAGAAGGTTTTTGTCTCAGACTTCTGCAACAGTGTGTGAAAGAGAATGGCGGTGGATTTGCTATGGTTTGGCCTACAGCCATGTTGAGTAGGTGTCAGAAGGTTTTAGTCTATTTAGGCAGTTAAGAAGTTGATTGTGCATGCGTTTTTCTAGAATTTTAGAGTGGTGAGAGAATGGCTATGCATCTATAACTTGATGGATCTGTGGATCATTGTTTTAGTTTAAGTAGAAGAGGATCATTGTTTTAGTTTAAGTAGAAGATAGTTTAGGTAGGCAGTATGAACAGGTTGAGAGAGAGAAAGGGGTGGCACTGGTGGAGTTATAACAGGTGGGTGGAAGATTATTACTTTGGTCAGTGTGAATAGGTTTATGAATAGATTCAATGAAATGAGAGTTAAGTAGAGTAGTGTTTTGTTTTTTTTGTTTTTTTTGAGTAGTATTGTTTGGATAGGGGTTAGGGGTAGTGGGTCTTCCAGGGTGCAGGATCCTGTCAATGGTACACAAGAATTCTTTTGGGTTAGAGTTCTGGGTGAATTGGACCTCATAGTAAAATTTTTTCGTCTGAGGTCTTTATATTTTTGGAGTAATGCAGAGGATTTGGTTTTTAGACACATTTTCCAAGTGCTATCCTTTTTTTCATAAGAGTGAGGATGTCAGAGAGCAAAGGGATATAGGTTGCTTTAATCCTAACTTTCCTAAGTGGTGCTAGAGTGTCAAGGACATAAAGGAAAATATGGCTGAATTCTAGAACTGCAATATTGAAAGGAAAGTTTTTGAATCTGGACCAGTTAATGGATGAGAGCAGATTACTGAAAGCTTGGACATCAAAGGAGAAGAGGATGCAATGGTCTGTGCAAAGTTAGGCTTTGGGTATATGTAAGGAGTTCCTATGTACAAAAATGAGGAGGTGGTCACTTAAGGAGTCAGGGAATGTACCAGGGTTTTAGTATAGGTTTGAATCAAAGGCAAGGATCCAATTTAGGATGATGCTATTACTGTTGCTTTTATTAAAGTAAGTGGGCAAGGTAATGAGTTGGTGGAAGCCGTGGAGACTGATGTTAAGATCCGGAGAGGTGGTTGATAGTTTTTGCCAATCAATGGTGACATCTCCGAGTACAATAGTCTCATAGGGGATGTGGGCAGAGATCCATGAAAGGATAGGATCAAGGACAGGAGTACTATTTTCTGGTGAAATATAGATGGCTGCAATAACAAATTCCTTTTCTGTGTTGAGGTGACAGTTTAGGATAAGTAGCTCAGCTGGGTGAACATTTGGGAGAGCAAATGACATGGGGGTATGTTGAGTTGCTCAGAGTACATTACTGCAACTCCTCCCTCTTTTTTTGGAGATTCTATCTAGACAATAAATGTTGTAGTGGGGAAGTTAGGATTTCTGAGTTAGAGATATGTGGTTTTAGCCATGCTTTGATAGGGCTAGGATATGTGGAGAGCACAGGGTGATCCAAGAATGTAGCTCTTTAATTTTATTCAGTAGACTTTGCAAGTTTATCGAGTAGATAGTGAAGTGTTTGGTAGCAGAGGGGGTGGGGAGGTGGCTGGTGACAAGTGAGTGGAAGTTTAGTGGTGGAATGAGTGGGGGGTGGGAGGGCCTGGAATGGGGTGCATGTCCCCAATCAAGTAGAAGCAGTATTAGTGAAGTGGGTTTGGGGTGGTAGTAGTAAAGGGTGAGTGATTTGTGTTTGGGTTTAGCTTGGATTGGAGATAGTGAGAATATTTTGAGTTTAAGGAGTTGTATACTGGTGCTATTATACAGGAAAGGCGAGATTAAGAAGGGTAGTAGTATGTTTGTATTAGTTGTGGGAAGACTAAATGTAGGGGATGGTTGTAGATAATTCAGTTGTATGTGGTAGGAAGTTAGCAATGAGAAATAGAATACCAGGGGCTTATGAGGTAGAGGTAGAGTTGAGGCATGATTGGGAAGAGTTAAGAGGAGAAATAAGTAGCAAGTGTGAAGGAGAAATGGAGGTTGTGTGTTTCTTTAGGGATTGTGCTAGTGAGGAGAATAAGGAAGATGGAGAGAGGGAAATTATAGCATGAAAGAGAATAAAAGGAAGACAGATGGAGCTGTTTAAGATAAGTAGGTCGGTAAGTAATTAGAGGAATGAGGGAGGGGGAGTAGGTGAGAGGGAGGGATTTAGATTGGGTGGAGAAATGTGTGATTGGTTAGGGGCTGGTGTTAAATCTAAGCAAAGTGGGAGTGGATGGGAATGGGGGTAGGGGTAAGGGAAAGTACAGTTTTGTACCTACCATAAATGTAGATGTTAGAGTGTCTTCACTGCTGCAGTCATTACACTTGGGTTATCCTGCCATCAGGCAGGCCAGTAGTCGGCCTGAGTTCCAAAGTCTTGGTCCGGCGTCGGTTGCCATCGCCTCTTCCCTGACGTCAGCACGCCAGGGGTATACAAGAAGCAGCCAACGCCATTTTCTTCAGTTTTTCTTGCCCCAGATGTCAGGTGCCCCCAAAAATGGTAGGCAATACATATTGCTAATAAAACATACAAAAAATGGTTAAAAATAAAACCTTCAGTAACCAGCAAATACACCACATAGGTAGTATGGGTTAGTCCCAGATAAGAAAGAGGGGCTGGCGGGTGGGTAACCTGGACTGCAGCAGTGAAGACACTCGAACATCTACATTTATGGTAGGTACAAAACTGTACTATGTTCATCGTGTTTCACTGCTGCAGTCATTACACTTGCGTAGAATCCCAAAGCTGAGTTTGGGTGGCTGGTTCTATAGAGGATTTGGTGTGGCTCTGAAGCCCTGCAGCACTGCAGTGGCAAAGCCAGCTTTGGATCTAGAATAAAGAGGCAAATGGTAATGCTTGGTAAAGGTGTGCACTGAACTCCAAGTTGCAGCTTCCAAGATATCTTTGGTAGGTACTCCTCTAAGGTAGGCAGTAGAAGAGGCAGTAGCCCTGGTGGAATGTGATCTAATATTACTAGGTACAGGTTTCCCATGTTGTGTGTAGCAGAACCAGATACAGTGTCCTATCCACTTTGAAATGGTCTGCTTTGAAATAGCCTTTCCCTGTGATCCTGCAACATATGATACAAACAATTGTTCAGATTTTCTGAAAGCTTTTGTTTTGTCCAAGTAGAAGTGCAATTGCCTGTGCATGTCCAAGGAATGTAGAAGTCTCTCCCCTTTATTCTGGGGATTCGGATAAAATGTTGGCAAGTGAATAGTTTGATTAAGAGCCACACTGGATACCACCTTAGGTATAAAGGTAGGGTTTGTTCTTAAAGAAACCCTGTCTTGGTGGAAAATGATAAAAGGCTCCACTGCCATTAGTGCCTGCAGTTCTGAGGCTCTTTGTGCTGAGGTTATTGCCAGAAGCAGAACAGTTTTCCATGATATACATTTTAACTCTGCTGAATTGGCTGGTTCAAAAGGAGGCAAAGTGAGCTTTTCCAAGACTAAATTGAGGTCCTAAGTTGGTGTTGGTGCTCTCCGGGGTGGTCTTATGTTTTTAGCCCCTCTGAGGTACTGCTTTAGCAATGGGTGAGAGAAAATAGGAGGATCTGTGTTGTAATGAGCCGAGATGGCAGAAGCGTGAATCTTAATGGATGAGAAGGATAGTCCTTTGTCCAGCATCTCAGTCAAGTATTGTAGTATCTGAGGAATGTTAGGGACCAGAGGATGGTTCCAGGCACAGAATCTCTTCCACTTTTCTGAGTGAGATTTCCTGGTGCTAGGCCTCCTGGCCTCCAAAATGACATCCATAAAGTACAGTTTTGTACCTACCATAAATGTAGATGTTAGAGTGCTCATACAGCTGCAGTCATCACACTTGGGTTATCCCTACCATCAGGCGGGTCCTCGGTCGGCCAAATTCCAAATTCTAGGTCCGGCATTGGTTGTCATCGCTTCTTCCCTGATGTCAGTGCGGCAGGGGTATAAAAGAGGCAGCCAATGCCATTTTCTTCAGTTTTTCTTGCCCCAGATGTCAGGTGCCCCCAGAAAGAAAGGCAAAACATGATATTATGCAAACATACAAAGTAGATAAATCAAAACAGTAGTTGCAAGCAAATACACCAAAGGAATACCCCAAAGAGGTTGTATGTTAAAGGTGTTTGTCATAAGCCCTGTCCTAAGAGGGGAAGGAGGGAGGGTAACCTGGACTGCAGCTGTATGAGCACTCAAACATCTACATTTATGGTAGGTACAAAACTGTACTATGTTCATCGTGCATACAGCTGCAGTCATCACACTTGGGTAGAATCCCAAAGTTAAGTAAGGGTGGCAGGTACTAAGTGGAATTAGGAGGGGCTAGGATGCCCTGAAGGACTGCTGTGGCAAAGCCCGCTCTAGATTTTGAGTATAGTGGAAGGTGGTAGTGCTTGGAGAAAGTGTGCACTGAACTCCAAGTAGCTGCTTCCAAAATGTCCTTGGTAGGGACCCCCTGAGGAAAGCTGCAGAGGTAGCTGTAGCCCTGGTGGAGTGGGATCTGATGTATACAGGCACTGATTTTCCATGAAATGAATAACAAAAGCGTATACAGTGGGCTATCCATTTTGTAATAGTCTGTTTGGAAATAGCCTTTCCTTGAGCCTTGAGCACCTGTAGCATAGGACACAAAGAGCTGCTCAGATTTCCTGAATGACTTTGTTCTGTCCAAGTAATAACAAAGTTGTCTGTGAATGTCCAAGGAATGTAGTAGCCTCTCTCCTTTGTTCTGTGGATTTGGATAAAAGGTAGGTAAATGAATAGTCTGATTCAGAGCTACATTGGATACTACCTTTGGCATGAAGGTAGGGTTGGTTCATAAGGAAACCCTGTCCTGATGGAAAATGATGAATGGCTGCACAGCCATGAGGGTCTGTAGCTCTGAAACCCTGCGTGCTGAGGTAATAGCCAGAAGGAAGGCTGTTTTCCACGACAAGTATTGTAGCTCTGTTGAAGAAGCTGGTTCAAAAGGAGGCAGGGTCAGCTTTTCCAATACAAAGTTGAGGTCCCAAGCTGGGGCCGGTGGTTTCCGTGGAGGGTTTATATTTTTTGCCCCTCTGAGGAACTGCCTTAATAGAGGATGTGAGAATAAAGGAGGATCTGTATTGTATTGTGCTGAAATGGCTGAAGCATGGATCTTGGAGGAGAAGGAAAGGCCACTGTTTAACATCTCAGCTAGGTACTGTAAAATTTGAGGTATATTTATTACCCAAGGATTCTGGCCCTTTTCTTGATTCCAGGAACAAAATCGTTTCCATTTGGTGGAGTAGGTTTTTCTAGTAGAGGGTCTCCTGGCCTCCAGAATAACATCCTGCACCTCCTTGGAGAGGAGAGTCTTTTGGATAATTAAGGTATTCTCCATGCAGCTAGATTTAAGGTTTTGAGCTGGCTGTGAAGGGTTTTGTAGTTGTGTTGGGACAACAGAAGAGGAACTAGAGGTAGGATCCATGGTGGTGAGTGTGACAGGCTCTTTAGGAGGGGATACCAGTGTTGTCGTGGCCAGTCTGGAGCAATGAGAATCATTTGTGGCCTCTCTGCTCTGGTTTTTAATAGAACTTTGGTCAGTAGAGGTAGAGGTGGGAAGGCATAGACTGTCGATGTTGTCCAATTGAAAGAGAGTGCATCCACTTTCCAGGCCTATGTATGATAGGTCCTTGAACAGAATTTCTCCAACTGGTAATTTCTGTGAGTAGAAAATAGATCTATGTCTGGCTGTCCCCATGCCCGAGTTATCTTTGAGAAGACTTGAGGATGCAACTTTCATTCGTGTGGGTCTGTCATATTTCTGCTCAAGATGTCTGCCAGTGTGTTTTCCTTCCCTGGCAGGAACTGTGTCTGTAGTTGAATTTGTAATTCCAGTGCTGTGTTCCACAGGGTCATAGCTTGCCTGCATAGGGGGTATGAATGAGTCCCCCCCTGTTTATGTACCACATGACTGTGGTGTTGTCTGTCCTTATTAATAGCTGGCCTGGATGCAGTAGGTCTTTGAAGGTCATAAGAGCATTTTGCACAGCTAGCATCTCCTTTTGGTTGATGTGTAGGTGCTTCTCTTTTTGGGACCATTTTCCCCGAATGCACTGATCTGCCATTGTGCTCCCCAGGCGTAGTCTGAGGCGTCTGTTGTGATGATTTGAGTTGCTTGAGGTAAACAGAAAGGGAGACCTGTGTTTCTTTGGCATGCTTGAGCCCACCACAAAAATTCCTTTTGAAGGCATGGAATGAGTGGTATAATTGTTTCCAAGCTGTGGCTGTGTTGAGACCATAAGTTTTTTAGGTACCATTGTAGTTTCCTCATATGCAGCTTTGCACATGGTATTAGTAGGATGCAAGATGCCATGAACCCCAGAGCCTGCAGGACTTTCCTTGCAGTTAGTCTGGTTAAAGTTGCCATTTTGTTGAAGTATTGAGACAGTTGCCCTTGTTTGTCTGGCGTGAGGAAGGCCATCTGGGTTCTTGTATTTAAGCTGGCATCTGTTGAGAAGGTATTAGTTTTGATTTCTTTTTGTTCACTGTGTAACCCAGGTAGTTTAATAGTTTTATTACAAACGCCAGATGCTGCAATAGAATGTTCTTGCTGTCCGCTTGGATGAGGCAGTCGTCCAGATATGGGTAGATTTGTATTCCTTGTTGTCTGCAGAAGGCAATTACTGATGCCAGGCATTTCGTAAACACTCTGGGCGCAGTAGATAAGCCAAAGGGCAATGCAGAGAATTGGTAATGGGTTGAACCTGCAAGAAATCTGAGGCATCTTCTGCAATCTTGTCTGATAGGGACATGCAGGTATGCCTCCTTGAGGTCCAACGTTACCAGCCAAGACTCCTTGCCCAGCATGGGAAGAAGCTGCTGTAATGTGAGCATCTTGAATTTTGGTACCTCTAGATATGTGTTTAGAATAGCTAGGTCTAAGATGGGTCTCCAATCTTTGTCCTTCCTTGGTACCAGAAATAGTCTTGAGTAAAAACCTTGACCTTGTTCTTTTGCAGGTACCTCTTGAATAGCTTTCATATCCATGAGAGTGGAAATTTGTCTTTATGCCTCTGCCCTTTGATTTTGTGGCAGGTTTGGCATGCCTCTCATTTTCAGAAGGGTGTGAAAGTGGAACCTGTAGCCTCTGTCTATGATATCCAGAATCCATTTGTCTTTTGTAACAGTGTGCCAGTTTTTTGAAAATAAGGCCAGTTTTCTGCCCAAAGGTGCTGCCATTATAGCTTTGTTTGGCAGACATAGGGGAAATCATTGTGTCTGTTTTCTAAATGACTGTGGTCCATCTTCTCCACCTCTTGGGGTTGGTGCTTGCCACTGTCTAGCTCTGTAAGATCCTTGAGGTTGTCCTCTACCCCTTGGGCGTCTGTATCTGCCCCTTTGGAGTCTGTCCGTGGCTGGAAAGGACCAATTTTTTGAAGGCCAGTTTCTGCTGAAGCGTGGAGGTTGCACCTGCAAGAAATCTTTAACTGTTTGCATAGATTTCGCTTTTTCCTCCATTTTCTTTAGTACCTCCTCAGCTTTAACACCGAACAATACATCTTTTTGAAGTGGTGCATCTAATAACTTTGCTTTGACATGATCTGGTAAGGCTTGCTCTTTGAGCCAAGCATGTCTACGTATGACAGATCCAGTGACAGCAGCTCTACATGAGGCCTCTAAAGCATCAAAACCACACTGCAAGGTATGTTTCCCCACTTGCTCTGCTCCATGCAACAAATCCGGCAAATCTTTCAAATCTGGTTGTTCTGTTTGTGTCACTTTGCTTTTCAGCTGAGATAACAAGAACTGTTGGTACTTTAACATATGAAATTGACAGTTTAATGCCCTCATGGTTAAAGTGGCTGATGTATACACCTTTTTCCCCCACCTTTCTAATGCTCTGGAATCTCTCTCTGAAGGTAAAGGGTTTTTAGCAGTAGAGGCCTTAATCCCCTTGGGACCCTGTGAAATTGTTTCTGGGTCAGCAGTATGGCTTTTATAAAGGAACTGGTGAGAATCAGGAACCCGGTAATATCTGTCTGGTTTAACAGGGGCTGGAGGTAGAGGGTCTGGATTAAGACTGGCTTCTGCATACACATCATCCAAA
Organism: Protopterus annectens; assembly: GCF_019279795.1. Classification (NCBI taxonomy): domain Eukaryota; kingdom Metazoa; phylum Chordata; order Ceratodontiformes; family Protopteridae; genus Protopterus; species Protopterus annectens. The sequence continues at coordinate 529,227,244 of NC_056736.1, forward strand.
ATATCTAAAACAGGAGGGATAGCCAGGGGCCTATGCTGGGGGAGCAGTAGAAATTCCCTGAGCCTTTTCTTGGAATCTGAGTAATCTTGGCCTTCCCAGTGGAAGTGCTCTCAATGTATGCAGGGTTTCCCCAAAAGAGTAGTCCTCAGGAGGGGGGAGACTGAGGGAATAGACTCCTCAGCATCAGAGTCTTCAAAAGGGGAATAGGCGTAATCCTGGTCCTCAGAATGGTCTGAGGTAATAGAAGCCTGGTCTGAGGAAGGGTAGTCTTCCTCCAACCTGGGTCTTTTGTCTGAGGGGGGTTGAGAACCCCTGATGAGAGTTATCAAATCCTCAGCCATTTTAAGCATCTGTTTTTTAGGCATGGGGCCTTGAGAGGAGGTCTGAGGACCCTGTTTTTTAGTTTTCATTGCAGCTTTAGATTTAGTGAAGGATTTAATAGAAAAGGTGGTAGGCCTGAAGATGCCTTCAGAAATGGCAGGCCTCGCTAAATTTTCGGTTACCCCGCCAAGAGTGGCGTCAGTATCTGCAGTGGGAATGGAGACAGAGGAACCTGCGACCTTGGGTACTGAAGTCACCGGTAAAATAGTTTCATCGGTAGTCAGGGGCTGCGTAGGCGCCTCGCTGAGAACCGGAGAACCAGTAGTTGGCCTAAGCGTCGTCTCAGTACTCGGTGCAGGCCTCGGATGTCGGTCCTTATCCTTGCGTCTTTTGCCTAAAACTGGCGTCGGTGTATCCGACATGATATAATTAAATTTTTTGCCAAAATAATGAAGGGCGAACTCCGCCCGGCGCTTAATAGTGCGCTTGTTAAACCTAGCACAAAAACGGCAGGCCGAGACGTCGTGGTCTGGCCCTAAGCAAGGTATACAGAAAGAGTGAAAATCCTTATGCGGTATTTGCTTCCCACAAGAAATGCAATTATTAACTTTGTCTGACATCGGTCTGAGGCAAGAAAAGTTTCCCCAACGGGGTACTTAGCTTTAAAGAAGACTTCGGCTGAAATACTGTTCGTAAATCTCAGGAGCTGGCCGACCGGCACTTGCGAACTGCTTCTGCTTCGGGCACCGCGCGGCAAGAAAGACTGAAGAAAATGGTGTCGGCTGCCTCTTTTATACCCCTGCCACACTGACGTCAGGGAAGAAGCGACGACAACTGACGACGGACCTAGACTTTGGAATTCGGCCGACCGATGACCCGCCTGACGGTAGGATAACCCAAGTGTGATGACTGCAGCTGTATGCACGATGAACATCAGCTTTAGAGAGAGAAGTTGTCTGTTTGGCTAATGAAGCTGCCATGCAGCCAGGTTTAAGGTTTTGAGCTGACTGTGCAGTATCTGATTGTTTTGCTGAGTCAGAAGGTGTGGAATTTGAGGCAAAATCCAAGGTGGGCCTTGAGCTAAGTTCTTTAAGAATGGGTACCAATGTTGGCGTGGCCAGTCTGGAGCAATCAGAATCATCTGTGGTTTTTCTTGTCTGGCTTTTAGGAGTACCTTTGTAAGGAGAGGCAGAGGTGGGAAAGCATAAACATTTAGGCTTTTCCAGCTGAACGAAAGAGCATCCACTTTCCATGCTTGTGTGTGATAAGTCCTTGTGCAGAATTTTTGTAATTGGTAATTCAGTGGTGAGGCAAAAAGACCTATATCTGGGCACCCCCATCTGTGCATTATCATGCTGAAGACTTGTGGATTTAGTTTCCACTCGTGAGGATCCATGATGTTTCTGCTTAAGTCGTCTGCCAGAGTGTTTTTCTTTCCTGGCAGGAATTGTGCTTGCAGATGAACTTGGTAGGTTAGAGCTGTGTTCCACAAGGTCATGGCTTGTCTAGATAGGGGGTAAGAATGAGTGACCCCTTGTTTGTTTATGTACCACATTACAGTGGTGTTGTCTGTCTTTAATAGTAATTGTCCTGTATGCAGAAGATCCTTGAAAGCTGTAAGGGCATTTTTTTACAGCCAACATCTCTTTTTGATTGATGTGAAGATTTGGTCTATGGTCCATTTGCCCTGAATACATTTTCCTGCCATGTGTGCTCCCCAGGCGTAATCAGAGGCGTCTGTTAAAATCTGCCTGGCTGTGGGAAGAGTGAAAGGCTGACCCTTGTTGAGGTGACATGCCTGTGCCCACCATTGAAACTCCTGTTGTAGGCAGAGAATTAGTGATATTACTGTCTCCAAGCTGTGAGAATGTTGAGACCAAACACTTTTTAGGTACCACTGTAATTTCCTCATATGCAATCTTGCATATGGAAATAGTATGCAGGATGCCATGAATCCCAAGGCCTGCAGAATTTTTCTTGCAGGGAGTTGGGACTTTGTTGCCATCAATTGAAAATACTGAGTCAGTTCTCCTTGTTTGTCTGGCGTGAGATAAGCCATCTGGGCCGTTGTATTTAAGCTGGCACCCAGGAATATTATCTCTTAAGAGGGCACTAGTTTTGATTTCTTTTAGTTTACTGTGTACCCTAGGCAACTTAATAATCTTTTTATGAACGCCAGATGCTGTAGAAGAATGCCCTTGCTCTCTGCCTGAATCAGGCAGTCGTCCAGATATGGATATATCGGAATTCCTTTTTGTCTGCAAAATGCAATTACTGGTGCCAGGCACTTGGTAAAGACCCTGGGCACAGTAGATAAGACAAAGGGCAGTGCAGAGAATTGGTAGTGCATTGAATCAGCTATGAATCTGAGGTATCTTCTGCAATTGTGTCTGATAGGGGCATGCAGGTATGCCTCTGAGGTCCAAAGTAACAAGCCAAGCTTTCTTGCCCAACATGGGAAGGAGCTGGTGTAGTTGTCAGCATTTTGAATTTCGGAACATCCAGGTAAGTATGTAGAGTGGAAAGGTCCAGAATGGGTCTCCAGGCTTTGTCCTTCCTGGGTACCAGGAAGAGTCTTGAGTAAAATCCTTGTCCTTTGTCCTGCTGTGGTACTTTTTGAATAGCTCATGTCCATGAGAGCTATAATTTGTTTTTGTGCCTCTGCCCATTGATTTTGTGGCAGGTCTGGCATTCCTTTTAGCCTTAGAAAAGTGTGAAAGTGGAACCTGTAACCTTGAGACACAATATTCAGCACCCATTTGTCTTGGGTGATTGCTTGGCAGTTTTGAGAAAAAAGTGCTAGTTTCCCCCCTAAGGGAGCTGCCAAAAGGAAAGAGTTTGGCACTGGAAGGGGGAAGTCATTGGGATTGTTTCCTGTAAGGTTGCGACTTATCCTCATCTTGTTTTGGGTTTGAAGCACCCCAGTGTTGTGGTCTGTAAGAGCCTTGTGGCTGAGATCTGCCTCTTGGGCATCTGTATCTGCCTCTTTGTGGCCTGACACTGGAAAGGACCAATTCTTTGTAGGCCAATTTCTGCTAAATCATGGTGGCTGTACCTATAAGAAATCCTTCAATGTTTGCATAGATTTTGCCTTATCCTCCATTTTCTTTAATACCTCTTCTGCCTTAATACCAAATAAATTATCTTGTTGCAAAGGAGCATCCAATAATTTTACCTTAACATGATCTGGTAAACTTTGTTCTTTTAACCAAGCATGTATTCGAATCACAGATCCTGTAACTGCTGCTCTACAAGAAACTTCTAATGAATCAAAACCACATTGCAAAGTATGCTTTCCCACTTGTTCAGCTGCATGCAATAAATCCTGCATTTCCTTATAATCAGGTTGTTCTGCATTTGTACTCATTTTCTGTTTTAATTGAGACAGTAAGTATTGTTGATATTTAATCATATGAATCTGGCAATTTAGAGCCCTCACTGCTAAAGTTGCAGAGGTGTAAACTTTCTTTCCCCATCTGTCTAATGCTCTAGAGTCCCTATCAGAGGGAACTGGATTCTTAGCCGTTGAAGCCTTAACCCCTTTGAGACCCTGGGAAGTAGTTTCGGGGTCAGCAACAGGGTTTTTATAAAGAAATTTGTGAGAGTCAGGGACTCTGTAGTATCTGTCTGGCTTGACTGGAGCTGGGGGTAAAGAATCAGGATTTAAACTAGATTCAGAGAACACATCATCCACAATGTCCAACACTGGCGGAATAGCAAGGGGCCTGTGCTGAGGCAGCAAAAGAAAGTCTCTGAGCCTTTTCTTGGATTCTGAGTAATCCTGGCCCTCCCAATGGAAATGCTCCCTCATGGTATGTACAGTTTCCCCAAAAGAATAATCCTCAGGAGGAGAGGCTGAAGGAATTGATTCTTCAGCATCAGAATCCTCATGGGTGGGGGGTAAAGAATATCCCTGGTCTGAAGAGGAATCAGAATATACTGAAACCTGGTCAGAGGAATCATAGTCTGTATCCTGCCTAGGCCTTTTATCAGGAGGGGGATGGGAACCCCTGATCAGAGTTATCAAGTCTTCAGCCATCTTGAGCATCTGTTTTTTAGGCATGGAGGCCTGTCCAGGTGAATGCTGTACTTGGCTTCTTTGTCTTTAATGTAGGCTTAGTCTTGGCTGTAGTTGCAATGGTAAGTTGAGTAGGCCTGAAAACACCATCACAGCGGCTCCGGACCCATCTGAAGGGTTAATCTCCGTTGGCCCAACACCTTGAGTATCCAGAGGCCTAGGCACCTCCACATGGGAGTCGGTCGCGGCCTGTGGTTCTGAGGTAGTGGGAGTCAGGGGCTGCGAAAGCACCTCACTGAAAACCAGTGAACCGGCGACTGACCTAGAAGAGGCTTTGTCATCAGTTTTGGGCCTCGGATGCCTTTCCTTATCTTTATCTTGCGTTTTTTGTGCATTCCGGTCGTCGGTTGTTCCACGTTTAATAGTGCGTTTGTTAAATCTAGCACAAAACTGACATCTAGTGACGTCGTGATCTGGGCCTAGGCATTGAATACAGTAACAATGAAAATCCTTATGAGGTATTTGCTTCCCACAAGAAATACAATTCGGTCTGAGGCAAGAAAAAATTTCCCCAACGGGGTACTTGGCTTTATTGAAGACTTCGGTTCTGAAATCGAATTTGAAATCTCAAGAGTCGGCCGACCGGCACTTGCGAACTGCTTTTGCTTCGGGCACCGCGCGGCAAGAAAGACTGAAAAAAAATGGCGTCGGCTGCTTCTTCTATACCCCTGGCACACTGACGTCAGGTAAGAGGCGACAGCAACCGATGTCGGACCAAGACTTTGGAACTCAGGCCGACTGCGGGCCCGCCTGATGGCAGGATAACCCAAGTGTAAAGACTGCAGCAGTGAAACACTATGAACATCAGAGTGAGCCCGAGCGAAGTGAGAGTGAACCGAGTGGGTTGGACCAGGTAAGTGTGAGTAGCGTGCCAAAACCCTATCAGTAAAGTTACAAAAGTTAACCACAGAAATATTGTATTACAAGCTAGGCAAGGTAGCCAGTATCTGGCCAAAACTGGCCTAACCACGGGAGTCTGAAAGGATAGGTTACAGTAAAAGGGGGATAGGGCTGAGATAACATGCTGCATGCTAGAGTTAAAATTAGCCAAGGATGAGGGACAATACAGGTTTTTGAGAGCAGAAAAGAGGGATAAATACCTAGAGTGAAAAAAACTAGGTAGAGTTGGTTGCTGGGGGGAGGTTAGTGAGAAGCTAGTACAAGAAAACATTACATAATTTGCATGGTGTATAGGTCTTTATTTTTCCAAAGTGTAGACAGGTGTTAGGGGAGCTGGTAGTTTGAAGGGAAGGAGCAAGAGAGGCTAGAAATGGAGTGGAGGGGTATGAGGAGCTGATGTACCGATTTAGATTTAATATCACTTTCACAGCAGCTACATACTTTCAACAGCAAAACTTATGTGATCTTTCAGGGTTTCTTGTTAGCAAAAAGCTTCAGTGCCGTGCGTTCAGCAGTATCGTCAGTGTTCTGTAGATTTGTGAGGCTGGGATGAGGGCAGGAGCAGAGTGGATAACAGCCTGTGAAAATGTAGAGAGATTGAAATTCAGTGAGAGAAAAGTGATTAAAAATAGTGCAGTACTGTCTACAGTGTATAGATACAGACACAGAAAAGGTGAAAGGAGACGTTAGTAGAGAATATGAGTAATGAAAAGAAAAAACAAGGACAGGCAATAACAGAAATACAGGGAAAGGAAGGAGACAAACCAAAATGGGGGGTTGGTTAGTTGAGACTTCAGTGGAGAGTTAAGTAGTGATGGAGGAGGAGAGGAATGGAGAAAGTCAAGGAAATAAAATAGCAATGATCACAATCAGCAAAGAAAACTCCAATCACATAACCATTTACACAAACGTAGAGCTAGGAAATAAGCTCTAATATAGTCTCACCATGAATTTGCTATATTAAAACCACCAACAGGCAGAAATAATCTGTTAATGTGATAACAGTACTTGTAAAACTTGCCAACCGAGAAACACAGTGAGATAGAGAAGTATACAAGCTAGCTGGCATGAACAGCATTATATTAACATTGGCACAGTAGCAAGGGAAAGGGAATGAAATGACAAATGTATCAGGCAGATGGTACTCGTTACAAGTTCAAAAGATAATCAACTAAAGTTACAAAGTAGATTTAAAGTTGCATCCAACAGTTATTTGATAGATCTGTGTTCAGCATTCTTTTCTATACCTATCCATCCTGAAAGTCAGTTTCTGTTTGCTTTTACTTGGGACAGCAGTATACATGTACAAGTTGCCACAAGGATACACTAAAGCTCCTTCATTATTTTCTCAAATTCTACAAAAAGATTTGGAAGATGTGACATTTCCAGGTGGATCTGTGCTATTGCAATATGTAGATGCTTTACTAATAGCATCTGATTCTTTTCAGCAGTGTCAGCAGGCTACCTTACATCTTTTAACTGTTCTTGCAGAAAAAGACACAAGACATCAAGAGAAAAATTACAGCTATGGTCTTCTCAGGTACATTATTTTGGTCATCTGACATCTGAGGGCAGCAGGCAGATGTTACCATCTCATATTGGGGCAATAGCTAAAGCCCCATGCCCAACTACTCAGCGTCAGCTTAGAGCTTTCTTGGGTGTAATAATATTGCAGACAGTGGATTTCTAACTATGCAGAAATTGCTAAACCTTTAACAAATCTTTTAAAACAGGATACACCAGAGCCCCTCCTTTGGGATACTGAAGAAAATTAATTTCAGAATTGAAAGCAGGTTTTAGCTACTGCCCCAGATTTAGAGTTACCAGATTATGGAAAGACTTCATTTTATTTTGTCATGAAAGAAATTAATTTGCTCATGGACTGCTTGCACAAAAACATGGGGACAACTATCATCCAATAGCTTATTATAGTACAGCACTTGATTCTGCTGCAAAAGGACTTCCACCATGCTTAAGAGCAGTAGCTGCTGCTGCTGCCACCACTCAGTCAATCTTGCACAATCACTGGTGCTCAGGCATAATCTCACAGTAGCTGTCCCTCATTCTGTATTATCTCTCTTACTTAAAATAAAAACTCAACCCCTCTTGACTGCATGTCTAACTAAATCTGAACTTACACTTTTCTGGTCCATATATTTCTCTCATACCCTGTCCTGTTCTAAATCCTGCATCTTTGTTACTTACTGCCGAGGATGGTGAAAAGCCTGATTGTGTATGCAACTAATTATCTGCTTTCTCCTATGAATGACTTGCACTCTTATATCCAATGCTGAACTGGACCTATTTGTGGATGGTTCCTGTGGAAGAGATCGAAATGGAAGTCTGGTAGCAGGAATATCAGTTTGCACCAATAATGTTGTTTTGCTTCAAACAAAGACTACAGGGCATAAATTCTGCCCAGGTAGCTGAGTTAGTGGCTGTACAAAAGGCTTGCAAGTTAGCCAAAGAAAGTTGCCAAGGTCTATACTGATGTTATGCTTTTGGTGTAGTACATTATTTTGAGAAACTTTGGAAGTAGGAACTCAGATTAAAAATTATTTTTTGTGAATGCTTTATCAGATTCTCTTTTGTTACCTAAACAAATCAGCAGTAGTTAAACGCAGTGCCCATCAAAAGGGCATAGATGCTGTTTCAAAGGGAAATAATTTGGCAAATCAAGCTAAGAAAAATGTAGAAGGACTTTGTGCAAATTTTCATGTGATGTTACTGCAAGACTAACAGTGATGATGTACTTAATTTTGAGAGTATAAGCTTTCCAAGCTGAAGCATCACAGGGAGAAGTTCAGAGGTGGCTTAAAGACAGATGCAGTAAATCAGACAATGGGTTATGGCAACATCTGGATGCCCAACTAGTGTTGCCTGCTTCCTTGCTACCTTGCCATGCAGGTAAGACAGCTTTATTTAATCAAATTACTCAAAGTTGGTATGCCCCTCATGTCTCTGATACTTCAGGATGTTAATAATTGTAAAGTATGCCTAAAACAAAATGTTAGCAAAAATGCAAACATTAGGGCTGCATGCTTACCACCACCTTGGGGATCTTTTGTAAATGTGCAGCCCAACTTTATCCGGATGCCAAAGGTCCTGTAGAATATGAACAGCCAAAGCATGTGTTTGAGGAAATTGAGTATGTGACAGTTTGTATGTATTAAAATATACTGTGAACTTTGAATGAACTCTGAACAACGAGAAAATACTGAAAAACAAGAGTCTGCCTGAAAGCAGGAAATGTGCCTTTTATGGAAGTGCATCCGATTTTCTTTCTCTGCCCAGAGATATGATGTGAATTGTCTTATGTTTACGGGTAAACCTTTGATTGGTTAATTGCCCTGTATAAGGATCTAATTGGTTCATTTTTATATTTTTGTACTGTCAGCAATATCACCAGTATATAAGCTTGTTTATTCCTTTGTTCTGGGAGTCTTCCTGGTGCTTTCCATGAGGCTCCCGCACGTGTGCACTGTAGATAATAAAAACCACTGAAAGAGAAAGAACTGTATTTGTCTTCATTTTCACAGTATTGTGTAACTTAACAATTGGTGCCGTTTACACGGATCTGAATTGAGAACAAGCTGCAGCAGTCAGGAAGTGGATTAAATACTGCTAATGAAAGGGGCCTATAACAGACTTATCTGTTTCTGCAGTGTTTCTTTCATCTCTCTGTATCTGCCTGTCTTAAAGATTTGACATTTTTTTATGCAGAAAATTATATGATTTCTCTCATTCAGTTGTTTTGAGGTAAGTGGCATGCATTTCTCTTCTGCTATTGAATGTGCAGTAAGAGTGGGTTAATACGGAAATACTGGCGACATACGTATGAAAGGAGGAATGATAGTGGGGTAACAAGACGTTTATATAATGCCTTAGCTAAACCTGTGTTAAACAAGTATAGCTTATTGAGTGAAAATGGGAGCGAGTGCGGGAAAAAGTGAGCCAGAAAGAGGTACACCAGCTGGTTATATGTTTTATTGTGTGTCCCGGGACAGTTGTATGTTTCTAAATCAGTGGATCGCCCTTACTAAAAATGACGGTGACCTTGCTTTTCCCGAAAATGGTAGTTTTAATAAAGATATATTGACTAATTTGCAAAAGAAATTAAAAAAGAAAGGAAGAATACCAGGGTTGTGCTGGGCAGCTTTTAATGATTGGATGCGTGAAGCTAAAGGAAGGGAAAAGGACTCAGTCGTCAGTAGTCTTAAGGACAGCCAAAAGAAAATAAAAGAGCAGATAAAGGAACTGCGGCATACTGCGAGTAATCTAGATGTAGCAAATGGTAAACGCTTAAAGGAACCACCCTTTAAGGGATTATATCCTGTACAAGAATTAAGTAAATTACAAATAACTGAATCATCTGAGGATGATAACCCCTGGTTCCCCCCACCCCCTATGGCTCCTCCACCGCAATATCAGCCTTCACAGGTTCAAGACGGAGCAGTGAGCTCCACAACAGAGGGCAAAGGCAGGCGGGGAGAAGAGCAGGCCGCACCCAGACTCTAGAAGCGGAGATCGGGCAATGGGAGGTCAGCCTAGCAAACTGCTTATAGAACAACCTGATCAAACAGATACAGGTAAACCATCACCTAGACTAACCCATTTGAAGACAAAAAAAACAGCAGAAAAGAAAAGCACAAATGCTTTTTGACCCTAGGTCTAGCCAGCCGAAAATATATCACAATAAAAAAGCCGTATATTTACACATGGGTAAATATTACAAACAATGCCCAATTGTGATTGAAGACCATGACGGCTACATTGGTCCAGACAAATCTAATCCAGATTCTGATTCTGAATCGGGTACTAGCCCATCAGATGGAGTATTCCCATTGAGAGAAGTCTGAAACCCAGCACATGCTAGGGATGCGGGACAACCGGCTACAGTAGTGGTACCTAGGGTGTGGTCAGCAGTTGATTTTCAAGCGATCACTAAATCACTTCCGCCTATTCGTAATAACCCAGTGAAGTTTCAACGCATATTGGCAGGACATATCTGTTTGCAAATTCCTACCATAGAAGAGGTTAGAGCTGTCCTCCAATACGCTGTCCCAGCTGATCTGATGTAACTTATCTGGGATCATGCTAATGTTCCTACCCCAATTCCGAAGCTCAACACACAAGGGGAGAATGGATTTGAAGCAGTTAAGCAATGTATAGTTGATACTATCACTGTAATAGTGCCACCTACCCCCAATTGGTCGAAAATTAAATCAGTCATACAGAAAGAGGATGAGCCTATAGACAAATACTTAAATTGACTCACTGAAGCCTTTGAGGCATATTCCGGGTTCCCAGAGCCCACCGAAGGACCAGCACAAAGCGGGCTGTCAGCTGCCTTTGTAGATGGGTTACGCCCTCAGGTGAGGGACAAGTTAAAGGAAGTATGCTTAAACTGGCCTAGTTTGGGCTTACATGAGTTAGTCCAGCAGGTACAATACCTATCTGACCATTTAGCTAAAGAAAAGAAGGATTTACAGGAGAAATTAGTAAAAGCATAAATCCAAATGTGTGGCGCTTTTGGTCAGTGGGGTAGAGGATGAGGGAGAGGGAGGGGTGGACGCCAAGGAGCAGGAAATCAGAATAGACAAAACTGGCAGGGAACACAGTCGGCTCCACCCCAGAATTCTAGTAATCAGAGTGTTTCAACTGTGGCCAACCAGGCCATTGGAAAAATTAGAGTGTCCATATTTGGCTGAGCAATCTGCACCATACACCGATACGTCACAACAGTGGAATTCTAGCTGGATGCCGTCCAATCAACAGCAACCACAATGAAGGTTCCCTGAACAGAAACAGCAATTGTGTCCTTTTATTCCTGTGGATCAGGATGGACCACATGTTATGTTACTGGTTAAAAATAAACCCTATCCATTTTTAATTGATACCGGTGCGACTAAATCCATGCTAGCTGGCAAAGCAGCCATGAATTATTCCCTCTCCGACAAAATAACTAGAGGTGTGGGTGTATCTGGTATACCTATTGAGTACTCCAAAACTATTCCAGTCCCAGTAACTTTGGTACCTCTGCAGGATAACCATGCATTTTTAGCAGGACCCTCAGCACCTTTAAATCTATTAGAGACTTGCTTTGCAAAATGGGGGCCACAATTTTTTGCACAGCTGATGGAGTTTATCTCCAAGTACCTTCAGACCAACAGGACAGTAACCCTGGCAACTTTAGATGACTCTGTCATTTTACAGACGATGTGTATCCAGCCAAATTCTGACAGAAACGAGTATTTACATTCCCTACCCTCTCACCTGTGGACTACTCATGACAATGATGTTGGGTTTTTGACCACAGCTACTCCTGTAAAAATAACCCTAAAACCAGGAGCAACATTACCGCGAGTACCACAGTACTCTTTGACAGCTGAGGCTATATCTGGTATTGCCCCTGTTATTTCTGCATTAGAACAGCAAGGGATCATAGTACCCACCACAAGCCCATACACCCCAATATTACCGGTGAAAAAACCTGCCAAACAAGCTTACAGAATTGTGCAAGACTTGCGAGAAGTTAAAGCTGTTTTGCCCGTTTTCCCGATTGTTCCAAACCCAGCTACTATTTTGAGCTGTATCCCACCTACTGCAAAATGTTTTATGGTAATAGATATTTCATCAGCCTTTTTCTCTATTCCAGTGCATCCCGACAGTCAGTATTTGTTTGCATTTACCTACAAAGGTCAGCAGTATACATGGACTCGATTGTCCCAAGGATATGTAGAATCCCCAACCTTATTTTCTCGAGAGATGCATAGACAGTTACAGGATCTGCAACTACCATCACGTTCAGTTCTAGTCCAATATGTGGATGATGTTCTTATAGCTTCGTCAGACAGTAACTCATGTAGGGAAGATTCCCTTCTAGTGTTAAACTTTTTAGCTATACGAGGGTTTAAAGTAAACAGATCAAAATTACAATTCTGTCAGGAAAAGGTGCAGTATTTGGGACATATTATTACAATGGGTTCTCATCAAATACTCCCAAATCATATAACATCTACTCAAAATGCCCCACGCCCTGTAACTCAAAGGCAGCTCCATTTGTTTACAGTATAACATTTCAAAAGGCACTATGGCTCCCGCACAACCACTGCCAAAACCATTGGGACCATTTTGCGCTTTGCAATGGGATTTTATTGAACTTCCACCTTGTGCTCATTTCAAATATGTTTTAACTGTTGTTGATGTTTTTTCTGGGTGGTTAGAAGCCTACCCATGTGCCAAAAATTATGCTATTTCAGTTGCTAAGAAACTTTGTTATGAATTGATACCTTGTTTTGGTGTTCCCTGTCAAATATATTCGGACCGTGGAACACATTTTACTGCTCAGTTAATTGATTCACTGTGTAAAATGTTAGGCATCACTCTAAAATTTCATTGTCCATATAGACCACAGGCATGAGTTATTATTGAACGCATGAATCAGACTCTGAAAATCAGACTGGCTAAAATTACTACTGAAACGGGCCTCACTTGGGTACAGGCCCTACCTCTAGCCCTACTCTCTCTGAGAGCGCAAGTACATCCTACTAAAGGTCTTTCTCCTCATGAAATCCTCATGGGCCACCCTATGCGTATGCCCATGACTCCACCACCACCACCCTTTTTCTGAGTATGATGCATTTGATCATGATATTCTTGTGTATTGCACTTCTCATTTCTTTTTTACAGTTTCATCATCGCCAGGTAGCAGCGGCTCAACACATCCCTGATCCTTTCCTGTCCTCTGCACTACAACCAGGAGATTGGGTGTACGTCAAGTCATTCTCTCGAAAAAGAGCACTACAACCATGCTGGAAGGGGCCCTTCCTGGTTCTAATGACAACATCATCAGCGGTTCGACTACAAGGCTCACCCACTTGGATTCACATATCGCACGTCAAGAAGGTCATCCCATCTGAAGATCAACAGCCTCTACCTTTTGCTACTCCTGATTCTCCACCTATTGCTACTCGTACTCGAAGCCATACTGTACCAGCACCTGACAATGCCTGACGTTTATCCATTTGGACAACCTCACCCTCCCGACACAATACAAGTGCAACCACCATTTCCACAAAAGCACTGCACAACTATTTTGGTGGTTATTTTTGTCGTTATGTTATTTTTACTGTGGCCATTTTTATTTCCTGCTCCAAGTACACCTCATGCCAAACGAGCTGCATGGCATCCACCTTTCAACACCTACCAAGCTATTAAATATGCTTGTGTCATCCCTCAATGTCTCGAACTGCTGGATTTGCACTGTTATTCCTACTGTTCATGGGGGATTGATGCCAAATATAGTCCCTTTAGGGGTTAATGAAACCTGGATGAATCTGATCTACGATACATAAAATGTTATTTCAAACGACAAGATAGCATTACAGTTGTCCCTCTGCCAAAACGGAACTGTGTGTTTTCAAAAACTTGGTAAAACTAGAGTCGGATGGAGCCATTGTAACAAAACAGTGGTACATAACTGCACTGCAGACAATTCGGGTTGTGTAACAGATTTCACACCTATAAAAAGACTTGTTAGAAACTCTATAGCTAACTCTTCCCAGAAGATAGAAACTGTCTATTGGAAAATATTCCAAGGACTGCAGGACGTCAGGGATCGCTTCAAGTCTATCAACATCACCATTAAAGTATAAAACTGTTATTGTGTGTGCGGAAGAAAAGCATATAAATGGCTACCAGGAAACTGGTCTGCTTCCTGGGCTACCTAGTCCCAGCTATTCGACATGTATCTGCATTACCTAAAGGGAAAATTCAGAACGTTCGAGAGGTCAAGAAGCCTGCCAATCCTGTAGGTCAAGTTGATGCTTCATGGATCTATCATGATGACTTAGCTCATACTAGCACCAAAGGACTGTCCCATATGGACTTGGGTGATGACGTCATATCATGGGCTGGTATAATTCCATCATACGGAGCAGTGAAATCAATTTGGGAACTGAGAAAGCTAAATTGCTTGAAATATTAAGCAATGCTACATTTTCTGCCTTAGAACTAGTGACTGATGAATTGACTGCTATGAGAGCTGTAGTACTCCAAAACCATATGGCTCTCAATTTCGCCCTAGCGGCGAAAGGAGGAACTTGCGCTTTAATCCAGGAGGAGTGCTGTACATTTATTCCTGATAATCAGCACAAAATTGAAAGCCATCTAGAACTGATTCAAAGAATTTCCGAACTCTCGAAGGCCAAAGAGGCCGATAGTTCAACATGGGCACGGTTAACCAACCTGTTCTCAGGCTGGGGAGGTGGACTGTTGAAGCTGATTTTTATTAATTGCAATATTGGCGAATGTTGCTTTTCTTGTCTTATTCCTAATCAAAGCACTGATCTTGAAATTAATGTCTTCAAAAACTGTGAAGAAAGTGCCAAAGTTTTATATGCCTACAGCTATGAATGCAGACGATGAAATGACAATGTTTCCAATAATGAAAGGACCAGTAGCATGGTTATGTTAGATTTGGGACAAATGTATGATAGGTTAAATGGTGATGCTTACACAGCATCAAATGGGGGATTGTAGAATATGAACAGCCAAAGCATGTGTTTGAGGAAATTGAGTATGTGACAGTTTGTATGTATTAAAATATACTGTGTACTATGAACTTTGAATGAACTCTGAGCAATGAGAAAATACTGAAAAACAAAACAAGAGTCTGCCTGAAAGCAGGAAATGTGCCTTTTGTGAAAGTGCATCCGATTTTCTTTCTCTGCCCAGAGATATGATGATGTGAATAGTCTTATGTTTACGGGTAAACCTTTGATTGGTTAATTGCCCTGTATAATGATCTAATTGGTTCATTTTTATATTTTTGTACTGTCAGCAATATCACCAGTATATAAGCTCGTTTATTCCTTTGTTCTGGGAGTCTCCCTTGTGCTTTCCATGAGGCTCCCGCACATGTGTACTGTAGATAATAAAAACCACTGAAAGAGAGAAATAACTGTATTTGTCTTCATTTTCAAAGTATTGTGTAACGTAACAGTCCGTAATTTACAATTTGTATTGGTGGTGGCTTGTATGTTTTCTGCATGGGTTGAAGTTTATCCATGTCCCAAAGCAGATTCTGTAACAGTTGTTAAAAGACTTGTATTTGAATTTATACCTAGATTTGGTGTACCTTGTACTATCAATAGTGATCTAGGAACTAATAACACCCTGACTAGACAGTTATACAAGATTTCTAATACTAAGTTGACTCTCCATTGTCCCAACCATCCACAGTCATCCGGATTACTAGAGAGGGTCACTCGGACCCTTAAAAATAAGATTTCAAAGATTTGTGCTGAAACAAACCTTAAACAAACAGTCAGAGGCACTTCCCTTAGCATTAAAAAGTATGAGGAGTACATTAAATACTACAAGGAGACTGAAACCCTATGAAATATTAATGGGGAGACCCATGGCCCCCTTCCAGCTGCTCCTTGTGTCAAATGAAGTATTACCTTGTCTTATTGCACAACATATTCATTTTTTGCATAAGCACCACAGAACTGTATGAGAAGATCTTCCTCAAACTCCTGACTAGCCCTGTCACCAACTGCAGCCCAGTGATTAGGGTTATGTCAAAACTTTCCAGAGAAAGAACAGAGTGAAAAGGTCCTGTCCAGATGCTGTTCACAACATTTACTGCCATCCGCTGTGCAGAACTACCAATGTGGATCCATTCTTCACATTGTAAAAAGGCTTGCTATGTGGGGGCCCTAGATGAATCATCTTTGTCAGCAAAGGTGAAGTGCAAAGAATAAATCTGCCCAGTCCATAATGAATCCAGTGATAGCAGGTACTTTTTTTTTTGTTGTTGTTGCCGTTTCCTTTTATAAACTTGTCGAGGGAAAATAAGTTTCCTCTTTGTTCTTCGACAATATACTGTGGACTTAATGTGCCAAACTGTTGGGTGTGTTCACATATATCTCATCATTCTAAGGCAGGGATTGCCATAATTCCAATCTCTACATCACAGGTGACATCTGAAAAGGATCTTCATGACACAAATCTTAACTTGGCATAATGTGACTGACTTTTCAAAGGCAGTCTCTCTCCAGTTTGCAACCACAAATCTTGGAGAGACATGCTATGCCAGAAAAGGAACTGTATGCAATGACACTAGACATTAAAGTGCGTTGAACTCTTTACACTTAAACGACTGGGGTGTGGCATGGACATGATAGAGGATCGTTACTACATTTGCTGTGATCGTGCCTACCCTCTGGTTGCCTACAAACTGGCCTGGATGTTGTTTTGTGGGCTACATTACTCCTGCTATTCAACATAGAGAACCCTCTAGCAGGCAGACTGAGAAATAAACAGGCAATTCACTGGGCAGAGCAAGTATCTTCAGTCTTTACTCCTGGGTATGGAGTGCAAAGGACAATGCCTGAAATCATCATGCTTGCTCAAATTCATCAGGAGTTAGCAAACCATACTTTACATCACATTAGGGTGGCAAATCAAGGAATTACTGAAATTCAAACTGTGGTATTACAAAATCGGCTGGCACTCGACATAATGTTACCTGCCAAAGGGGAGTCATGTGTCCTCATAGGAAGTTGCTATTCTTACATTAGTGAGTATCACGATGAACATGAAAAGTTGGCTAATTTCATAAAGCAAATGGCTAAGGATCTGGACAGCACCTCTACATAGCGGACACTTTTTGGATGGTTAGGCAGTATATTTAGTAACATGAGAACCAGTATATTACAAGGTATCATTACAATAATTGGTATTATTCTTTTACTTGTTCTTTTAGTTGTTTTAATAATATTTTCTGTTCTAAAGTCTGTAATTACAAAATGCTTAGCCTCACCTGCACGCGCAATGTCACTTATAAATGTGTCTGATAATGAACTTATAAATAATTCAATCACATTAGATGATGAATACTATGATGATGAAGCATATAGTTAAAGAAGAATTAAAACATAATTCTGTGTGTTGTATGATGTCAAATGCGGGATGACTTATGGAAAAATATTATGTCTCATGATTATTCTTCATAAAATGCATATTAACTTGCAGTTTCTTCACAAATGAGTGAAATAAAATTATATAATAGGTTTATGTCAACAGAAAAAATGAAAAATATATGCATGATTATGCAAAATATAGTTTTACATAAGTTGTAGCTTTACATTTCAAGTGTCTTACGACTGCAATCTCTGTTTGTTCTGGCAGATAGCTGAAGGTGAAGAAAGTGCTGAAGGAGTTAAGGGATGTTATGTTAAACTATGCTTAAAGAGTCTAGTTTCAGAATGCTAATAAAGAAAAAAAAAAAACAAATGACCAGGAATGTTTTGAAACCAGATTAATAGTACCCTCTAGCCTTCCCACGCTTGGGGATAAGTCTTCATAAGGACATCTTTCAGATAGTGTGCAATGAAACTGAATGTTACAGGGTTGAAAGAAATTCTTAGAGCAGGTGGTCTATGTTTTAAAAAGGCATTTTGTCAAGTGTTTACTTGAAGCTCTAAGAAAGAATCATGATGGATGAGGACATTTTTAAATATACTGATTCGTGAAAGTAATCTAATGTCAAAGTTCTGCATGCATAAAATTAAAAACAAAAGGTAGACCGTGTTTTTTCCTTTGTTCTTTGAGACTGATTAAAAATCTTGGCAGGCAGTCTCCCAGCACTGTTTAGGGAATAAACCAGTACTTTGCACACCCTAAAGCATTATTCTTGACTCGGGACTAAAAGGTAAAACTCTTGTCATTTATTTGTGAACTTTTAACACCCATCCCTCTCTGCATTCAAAATAAAAATGAAGACACTTTCCTTGCATACCAAATGCATATGCTTTAAACACACAGCTTCCTCCCTCTTTCTCTCCGTTCCTATACTACAGTCATCCCCCATTGCCAAAATTATCCTATGGACCCACAGCTGTGGACTGACATGCACTTCACCTACACAACCTGTGGAATGTCAAAAACTGATTAAAAAAAAAAACTCCTTGACAGGAATGTCAGACATACAAAGGCAGACTGAGAAATAGCCCCAAAAATTAATACAACGTTTGGGGCTGCAAAGATTCAGGCTTCCCAATTTCAGCAGGCTGTTTTTCTGTTGCAGGGTAGAAAGTCAACTCTGACTTCTGGCTGATGGCAGTAACAAAGCTTCACATTTCTTCATTTAAGGGAGGCCTTAATTTTTCACTCTCAGCTAAAACATTTTCTTGCTGAAAGTTGCTAGTGTTCAAAGGGGGACATCTGCCATTCCGTTCCTAAATAAAACACTGCAAGTGAAACTCCTTTGGCAGAATTTGCCTTATGCATGCAAAATGTTTACAAATTTTAATCAGATGAAGTTGACCTCAGAACTTTTAACACTTCCAATCCAAAATCTAACAACCAAATAAGAGAAAAAAAAAATCTATGCAATGCAATAACAATATTAAGTATAACAGAGGCATTCTCAAACTCTCTGTAAGTTACATAGAACAGACCAGTGGACAGGCAGAAGATTGACAAAAACAATTGCTTCTTGTGGCAACAAAGAACTGAAAATGGAATTAACTGCTTCTCCTTTTAGTTGTGTATACTGATCTCCAGAGTCAGAGGAGGAGCCTTCAGCCAATTCCTAAAGATGTGACGTTATCTCGTACAGCAATGATCCCTACAATGAACATGCAGGAGTTTTCAATCAATCACATAAAAAATATGGGTCTAGAAAAAAACACATTTATATTACGCTGTCAAAAACTCAAACTGTCGATAATGTAATAGACACAACTGTCAAAACCCCCGAACATTGAACACACAAAAACACCCAAACACAACACAAATTGCTCTATGCAGGGGGGAAGCCCCCCTACACTCACCACACCCCCCACTACTTAAATACACCAACTCCAAGATCACAATAAATTGCAGTAAACGGAAATCTCCCCTTACGGAGATTTCAGTTTACACGCGCAATGACTTTCGCTTTTGACATTTTGGTGCCGACAATATCAGCTTCGATATTGTCGGCCTTCGACGAGGTGAAGTAGACCCGAAAAAACATAACCCTCCAACCATAATACTAAAACCCAGAAGAAATTACCTGTGCACTTCATTAAGTAATACAGGAATGATTCTGAAACAGCTCTGATAGAGGCAATTAGGATTCAACCTGTAAAGGAAAGTACAGTTTTGTACCTACCATAAATGTAGATGTTCGAGGATTCCCTTGCTGCAGTCCTGACAATTGGGTATAGTCCGCGTCCCAGTCGGCCCGAATACCAGAGTATAAGGCTGACGTCGGTCATGGCGTCAGTGCGTCAGGGTACTAATGCGCATGACCGGCGTCATTTCCTCAGTCTTTTCTTGCCCCAGATGTCAGAAGACCCAAAAAGACAAGTCCCAAAAACAACCTGCACCAAGAAACATGTACAATATATACAGTAATATATACAAAAAATATAAGCATGTAAACTCACCTACACAACCACCCTGAAACACAGAGGGGAAGGAGGGAGGGTAATGGACTGCAGCAAAGGGAATCCTCGAACATCTACATTTATGGTAGGTACAAAACTGTACTATGTTCTTCGTCTTCCCTTGCTGCAGTCCTGACAATTGGGTAGAATCCCAAAGCAGAGGGAAGGGAGGCTGGCAAATTATAAAGTAGCAGGAGCTGACAACATGCCTTGTAAAACAGCTGTGGCAAAACCAGCTCTAGTCTTAGAGTATATAGGCAGGTGATAATGCCTAGAGAAAGTATGCACTGAACTCAAGTAGCTGCTTCCAGAATATCCTTAGTTGCCACCCCCCTTAGAAATGCTGTTGAAGTGGCAGTAGCCCTAGTGGAATGAGGCCTAATCCCAGCTGGAACCTCTTTGCCATGATGGGAATAACAAAATGCAATGCAAAAGCCAATCCACCTAGAAATAGTTTGTTTTGACACAGGTTTGCCCTGTGAACTTAAAGCAAAAGAAACAAGTAACTGCTGAGACTGCCTAAAATCTTTAGTCCTGCTCAAATAATAACGAATTGCCTGTGTACATCTAAAGTGTGCAAAATCTTTTCCCCTTTATTTTGAGGATCTGCAAAAAAGGTAGGCAAATGAATAGTTTGGTTTAAAGCCACACTAGAAACCACCTTAGGCATAAAGGAAGGATTAGTACGTAATGATACCCTGTCCTTATGGAAAATCAAAAGGGCTCTACTGCCATAAGGGCCTGCAACTCAGACACCCTTCTTGCAGAAGTAATAGCCAACAGAAAAGCAGTCTTCCATGACAAATATTTCAATTCAGCAGTAGCTGCAGGCTCAAAAGGTTGTAGAGTAAGTTTTTCCAACACAAAATTGAGATCCCAAGCAGGAGTAGGAGCTCTCTGGGGGTCTTATATTCTTTGCCCTCTAAGAAACTGCTTGAACAAAGGATGCGAAAACAAGGTGGGTCACAATCATAGTGAGCTGAAATTGCTGCAGCATGAATCTTTATGGAAGAGAAAGACAAACCTTTGTCCAATAACTCAGTAAGATATTGAAGAGCCACACTCAAATTAGGCTCTGAAATCTCCAATCTTTGCTGTACACCAAAATAAAAATCTCTTCCATTTTTCTACACTCTCCTAGTACTAGGCCTTCTAGCTTCCATAATCACATTTAAAACTTGTTGAGGAAGCTGAGACCTTCCATGTCTCAACACAGACTGTGCGGAGCTGTGAGATCGGGAGTTTGAAGCTTGACATTGAGCAGATGACCGTCCTTCTGAGATAACAGATGAGGAATCAGAGGTAAAGGCCATGGAGGCTTCTTTACAAGACTCCTTAGAAGTGGGTACCAGTGTTGCGAGGCCAATCTGGAGCTATCAAAATCATCCTTGGCCTGTCCTGTCTGACCTTTAGTAATACCTTTGGAAGAAGAGGTAGAGGTGGAAAAGCATAGACATGAAGGTTTTTCCAACTGAAAGACAGAGCATCCACTTTCCAAGCTGTGTGATGAAACCCCTTTGTGCAATACTTTGGCAGCTGGTGGTTTAGTGGAGAAGCGAACAGATCTATGTCTGGAGTTCCCCATGACACTGTCAATTTCTGAAATACATGAAGATCCAGTTTCCACTCGTGGGGATCCATGATTTGTCTGCTTAATACATCTGCTAGGGAGTTCTGTGCTCCTGGCAGAAACCTTGCCTGAAGAGTCAGTTGCAGGCTTAACGCAGTCTCCCATAAAATCATTGCTTGCCTGCATAGAGGATAAGAATGTGTTCCCCTTGCTTGTTGATGTACCACATGACAGTTGTGTTGTCTGTCAGAATCAACACCTGCCCTGGAGAAGTAACTCCTTGAACGCCATCAATGCAAACTGGACTGCTAACATCTCCTTCATGTTGATATGTAGATGCTGTAGTCTGGCAGGCCACTTGTCTTGTATCCACTTTCCATTTAGATGAGCTCCCCAAGCAGTGTCCGAGGCATCTGTCGTTAAAATCTGACTCGCCTCTGGCGGGTCACAGAGTCCCTTGTTTAGGTGACATTCCTGAGCCCACCACAAGAATTCCTTTTGAAGGCAAGGTATTATTTGAATGACAGTGTCCAAATCTTGGCAGTGCTGTGTCCATACATTTTGAGATACCATTGCAGCTTCCTCATATGCAGTTTGGCATTGGGAAGCACCAGAATACAAGATGCCATGAACCCTAATGCTTGAAGGACTGTCCTTGCAGTCAGCACGGACTGATGAGATAGTTGATGGAAGTAAAGTGACAGACTCTTTTGTTTGTCCGGGGTTAAAGGCCATCTGGGCTGCTGTATTCAGTCTCACACCCAGAAAGCACATGTCTTGAGAGGGTACTAGACTGGACTTTATTTCGTTCACAGAATACCCTAGGCATCTTAGCACTGCTATGACATATTCCAGATGCTGTAGAAGGTGTTCCTTTTCTTGAGCCAGAATCAGGCAGTCGTCCAAGTAAGGATAAATTTGAATGCCTTGAAGCCTGAAGTAAGCTATCACTGGAGCCAGAACCTTTGTGAATACTCTGGGCAGTAGATAAGCCAAAGGGCAATGCAGAGAACTGATAATGAAAATCTCCAGTTCGAAACCGCAGATACTTCCTGCAACTTAGCCTTATGGGCACATGAAGGTAAGCTTCCTTGAGATCCAAAGTTACCATCCAGTGATCCTTGCCCAGCAGAGGTAACAGTTGCTGCAACATCTTGAACTTGGGAATGTCCAGATAAGTGTTGAGGATAGATAAATCCAAAATTGGTCTCCACGTGTTCCCCTTCTTTGGTACTAGGAACAGGCGAGAATAAAATCGAAGCCCCTTTCTGACACAGGGACTGGCTGAATAGCCCCTATCTGGAGCAACTGAGAAACTTGCTTGAGAGCCTCTTTTCTTTGTGGAGGAGGAACATCTGGCATGCCTTTGAAAGGGGGCATTGTGTGGAAATAAAATCTGTACCCGTGATGAATGATATCCAGCACCCATCTGTCTTGAGTGATTAAATCCCAATTTTCTTTGAAAAGAGACAATCTTCCTCCCAAAGGAGCTGCCAGACGAGAGTCCACTGGCAGCTGAAAAGGCAGGTCATTGGTTCTGCTTACGAAAGGACTGACCCCTGCCCTCACCAGAAGTCTGAGCAGGTGAACTGTCTGATCTAGGCCTAAAGAACCTTGAGCCCTGCCCCTACCACGTCTAGATCTACCCCTAGACTGGGAACCATAAGCAGGATATGTCCACCCCTTAGCAGGCCAATTTCTACTAAACTTGGAGGCTGCACCTGCAAAAATCTTTAACAGTCTGCATAGACTTAGCTTTGTCCTCCATTTTCTTTAAAACTGCTTCCACAGGCGGTCCAAACAACACATCAGACTGTAAAGGAGCATCCAAAATCCTGGTCTTAACATGCTCAGCTAAATTCTGATCCTTCAACCATGCATGTCTGCGAAGAACAGAACTAGTAGCAGCCACCCTCGAGGAGGCCTGAACAGCATCAAACCACACTGCAAAGAATGCTTACCCACTTGTTCAGACACATGAACCAAATCCAGCAATTCTTTACACTCAATACCTTCCGCTTCAAAGCATCCACCTTAGATTTCAATTGTGAAAGGAGATAATTCTGATATTTCAGCATATGAAATTGACAATTCAACGCCTCATGGCTAGAGTGGAAGAAGTATATACTTTCTTACCCCACCTATCCAAAGCCCTTGCCTCTTTATCAGAGGGTACAGGATTTTTAACCACAGAAGCTTTAACACCTTTAGCCCCTGAAACAGTTTCTGGGTCCGCCTGGGACTCTTAAACACTCATGAGCTTCGGGCACCCTATAATACCTATCAGGCTTAACAGGAGCAGGAGGCAAGGAATCAGGGTTCAGAGAAGCCTCTGCAAAAACATCCTCCACCACATTCAACACAGGAGGAATAGCTAAGGGCCTATGCTGAGGCAAAACAAGAATTCCCTAAGCCTTTTTCTGGAGTCAGAGTAATCTTGGCCTTCCCATTTAAAGTGCTCCCTCATGGAGTGAAGAGTCTCTGAAAATGAAAAATCCTCAGGAGGAGAAGCTGAAGGAGTGGAATCATCCACATCAGAATCAGAATAAGCAGGAAACTCTTGCAAGTCTTCCACAGAAGACTCTGAAGCCTGTGAACACTGTTCAAAACTATCAAACTCCTGTTCCACCCTAGGCCTCTTATCAGGTGGGGCATAGAACCTCTAATCAGAGTAATCAAATCTTCTGCCATTTTAAGCATATGTTTCTTAGGCACAGAGCCGAAATGCTAGGAGAAGCCCCTACAGAAGCTGAACTTGGCCTTCCTCTAAAGAAGCTTTGGCAACAGAAGGAGAGGCCCTAACTACCTTGGGAAGAGAGGGAAGAACAGTTACCTGAGAAGCCCCTCAGCCTGGCCTACCTCCTGAGAGGGCACATCCTGTAACAGTAAAGTATCTGCCTGAGACTCCATAGAGACTCCTGGCAAAACCTCTGGCTCCCCTGAGCCTTCTAAAGGACCGACGTCCGGGACTGCGGTTCCTCACCCCTAGACTTCACTGTTTTGTCCTTGCGCTTAGATGAAGCAGGCGTCGGAGCATCCGGCGGCATAGTATAATTACAACGCTTCCCAAACACTAACCTAGCACAATCAAGCCTCCTCTTAATGCGCTTGTTAAATCTAGCACAAGAGCGGCAACCAACAACGTCGTGCTCAGGCCCTAAACAAGGTATACACAATGTATGATAATCCCTATGCGGTATCTGCTTCCCACAAGAAATACAGTTATTCACTTTTTCTGACATCCGGTAAAATACTGAGGCAAGAAAAACCAAATGTTCTTACTTAGCCAACTCTGTACTCGGTCTGAAACTCCGTTTTCGAAAATCTCAAACGCCAACCTGCACTCGCAAAATTGCTTCTGCATCGGACCATGCGGCAAAAAAGACTGAGGAAATGACGCCGGTCATGCGCATTAGTACCCTGACGTACTGACGTCAGTCTAAGGCGCCATGACCGACGTCAGCCTTATACTCTGGTATTCGGGCCGACTGGGACGCGGACTATACCCAATTGTCAGGACTGCAGCAAGGGAAGACGAAGAACATCTAAACTTATTACAAGGCACATAAATAATGCGAGCATTAGTTATGCAAAAATGCTTCTACAGTCTTTACTGTTTAAAACTTCAACTGGGGAGTTCCAGTGTGATATTCCTCTAAAACACATTTACAGGTGTCGGAGGTCAAACAGCAGCTAAATGGATATTCTCTCTCCAGACTGAGTGCGAAATAAAATTATTATAAAGAATAATGGACTCTGCATGTTGAACAAGCACAGCCAAGAAAAACTGTCAAAGTTGCAATGTGAAGGCTGTGGTGTGTTTTCAGACAGAAGAAAAAAAGTATGGTGCAGTCCCTTATGGCTGACAGAGTGGTCACTGAGGAGGAAGAGGTTTCCTTAACTTATTTATATATTTTACATTTGTTGACAGGGAAAGTCCGACTGGACACGTATCTGTTTTCATTGGAGGCCCGGGGAGAAAAGCTCCAGTGAAATGTACATAATCAAGCAGATATGAACAATGGTATTTACACAGAAATAAGGCAAAAACGTTAACAAATATCAGACAGTTCATAGTGCAGTTAGTAACATCTATCATTTACAGGAATCGCATCTAATACATACAGTCATTTGCAGACATATACCTACACTGTGTTGTGGTACAAGCAATATTTTGTAGCTGTAAGCTTTTTGAATATTATGGATAGATAGATAAATCTACAATTATTAGATTGGGTTCTCTATAGCTATATTAGAGCAGGTAAGATGCACAATATGAAGTATGGGTATGCTAGGAATTTTTTATTATGAGTTTATTATCAGTTTTACCCTAGGGTGAGACAGCAGCATAGCCAGTTGTTCATGAAGTGGGTTTTTTAGGAGTTTTTTAAATTGGGTTGTGGAATTATTGGACGTGAGGTGGGCAGGTAGGGCATTCCAGAGTTTAGAAATGGAGTAGCTAAAGAGAGACTTTCCTGCTTCATTGTTGTGTTTGGTGACTTCTAGGAGATTTAGAGTACTAGATCTCAAGGTTCTTTTCATGGTGTGAGGGAGTACAAGTTTTTGGAGGGCTGGGATTTTATCTGAGGAGTAGTATAGATTGTGTACTAGTGACAACTGAATAAGTTGAAGTAGTTGAGGGAATTCCAACAAGTTTAATTTTTTGAGAGAGTCACAGTGATAAATGATAAAGAATAGTTGCGTAAAATCTTACCATAAATAACAGATGTCCTTCTCTTCTCATTTACAGTATTCATAACATGAGGGAGTCCTCCACCGTAGACCAGTATACAAAAGACTTCACTAATGGAGGGTTTATGGTACACTGCACTAGGCTGCAATATGACCTCTGCCATAAAAAGTGCACCATCCTCAGAACCGACTGCCCCAGGTGGAATGCCAGCCTAAGGATGTAAGCTAAGAATCATCCAAGAAGAAATAAGGCCAGGGGGAAGGGGGAAGGAGAAAGGGACAGGAATACTGCAACGGAGAAGAGAAGGACATCTATCATTATGGTAAGATTTTACCTAACTATTCTATGTCCTTCTACTCATCTGTTGCAGTATTCATAACATGAGGGAGAATACAAAGCTCATGAACTAAGGGAGGAGGCAGTATCGGAGAAGCTTTCCAGGAAGCCCTGCAGTATGGCCCTGGCAATCCCTGCTCTAGATTGAGAGATTATACCTAATTTATAGTGTTTGGTGACCGTATGGACCAAGGTCCATGTAGCTGCGTCAAGAACTGAGTTGGGGTCCAATCCCTTGAAAAAGGTGCCAGATAAAGCAACAGACCTGATGGCATGAGCCCTAGCAGGGGAATGCAGAGTCTTACCATGGTAAATGTAGTTTTAGGAAATAGTGTTGGAAATCTAGGAGGAAATAGTCTGCTTGGACACAGCCCTGGAGTGGTAAGAAACGAAGCTATCTGACTTTCTAACAGCCTTGGTCTTATCCAAACAAACTCTAAGTTGTCTGTGGACATTAAAGTACGGACAACCCTCTCACCAGAGTTCTGGGGAGAAGGCAAAAAGTAGGCAAGTATATGGACTGATTTAGAGACAGGTCATTGACTACTTTAGGCATAAATGGAGGGGTTTATGTGCAGGGAGGTCCTGTCTTTGTGGAAGACGAGAAAGGGTGGAGATACCATAAGGGCCTGTAGCTCAGACACTCATCTGGCTGAAGTTAAGGTTAGGAGTAGCACAGTTTTCCAGGAACAGTACTGGAGAGAAGCTGAGGAAGCTGGCTTGAAGGGTGGGAGAGTAAGCTTTTCCAAAACAAAGTTAAAGGTCCCAGGAAGACGGAACAAGTTTCCTGGGAGGACTAATGTATAGGATGACTTCTAGAAATAGTTTTGCCTCAAATCTGTTAGCTAAGTGGGGAGATAGAAGCAGACTGGCAGATATCAGAACCTCTGGGAAAAAAGCAAGTTGTTCTCTGCGAGGCGAGGGATATCCCTGAAGGTGGGTAGTAGATCCCACCCCATGTAGTACCCCTTTTGAACAATTGAGAGAACCTAGGCATCTTTTGTTATGCTTTCCCAGGCTGGTAGGAATGGGGAAGGCACTGGGAAAGTGGGATGTGGGTGCGAGGGGGAAAGCGGTCAAAGAGAGGATAGCATGCCTGGAAAGGGTCACTTAGGTGGCAGAGTTGATGGTGTGGCCCTAGGCTGTTGTGGTCTCCTGTCACTTCTTTTTTTTCCTAGGTTGTGTCAGACAGGAATGTCTGTGCACAAATACAGACTTTGCAGAGCAATTTCTTTGGAACCTGGGTACTGGGGAAAAATGTTTCAAAACCTACAGTTCCTTGCCCTTTTCCTGCAATGATTTGAATGGGTTAGCACCTACAGGTTCCAAACAAGGCAGAACTGTCCAGAGGAGCATCCATAAGTTTGGCTTTTATGTCCTCAGGTAAGGGCTGAAGTCTTAGCCAAGAAAATCTCATCACTGATCCAGAGGCAGTTGCTCAGGTGGAATCCTCTGCAGCATCATGCACTTTATGGAGTGTTGTGCCACTTGAGAAGAATCACCAAGCAAAGTAGCAGCAGATATTTTACTGTCGGAGTCAGGTAAGCTTGCAAATACCTGTGAAAGTTGGGACAAAATTTCTAAATCAAATTTGGTCATATGCATTTACTAATTAATGGCCCTGAATGCTAGAGTGGCAGAAATGTATACATGTTTTGCCTAGTCTATCCAGGATCCTGCTATCCTTATCAGATGGTAAGATGGTAGTGGAGGGCAGCAATTTTAATGGCTTGTCAGAAGCCACAGAAAATACAGAAGGGTCTGAAAAAAGGTCATCTGAAGAGAAACTTGTTTGTCCTCTGGGACCTTGTAGAAGCAGTCTGGCTTTTTGGGGGTAGGTATCTAGTGCCTGTGAAGCTGAGGCTAAAGCATCAAGAAAGGCAGATAAGACAGGAGGGTTAGCTGATGGGCTAGGTGATTCCATCTGTAATAGCTCATAGTATCTTTTTTGTACTTCAGATACTTGGGTGCTACCCCATTTAAAGTGGTCTCTCATCTTAGCTAGGGTGTCTCCAAAGGACAGGTCTAACACTGGTGAGTAACATTCGATTCCTCTTCTGGGGAGGCATAATCCAGTGGGGAATGGATCTGAGAAGAGTAAGCCAGGGATTCATCTCCTGAAGATGCCTCTTCCTCAGATGTATCCTCTTCCCTAGTTCTTTTAAGTGGACAGACAATACTGGGTGGGAGGGGGGCTGTAAAATTTGGAAGAGGCCTAAGTGACATAAGGGCATTGAAAAGACCCTGAGTGAATTGCTGCCAAATCGCTCGTAGGTTCTTTTGGTGGAGATAAATGCTTGTTTTTTTTTTGTTTCTTTTCCCATGCAGGTCTGCTTTATCTAGGGTAGGAGGGCCAGACATAGGCCTACTTTCGATCAGGTTGGAATCTACCTCTTCCCTGACAAG
This sequence comes from Protopterus annectens, assembly GCF_019279795.1. Classification (NCBI taxonomy): domain Eukaryota; kingdom Metazoa; phylum Chordata; order Ceratodontiformes; family Protopteridae; genus Protopterus; species Protopterus annectens. Next base: position 529,255,992 of record NC_056736.1, read on the forward strand.
GATCTATGAAATCCCCTTAGGACCTTTGGTAATCACAAGCCGTGGTTCCCCTCAGTCAGCTGACATGGAAGCCTGCTCGGCCTCTGCAGACGTGCTAATGCTCGGATCCAAAGTGGACTGGACTTCAGGCTCAGCACCTGCAGATTTGAACTGTGAACCGGGCATGACTCTGGGCTGTCTATTTGCCTCGAGAGAGAGAAGTCAGTATCCAGAGGCACAGCAAAAGGTTCAGACCTTTGCTTTTTGGCCTTTCTCTTCAAAATCTACTCTGCTTTGGGCCCAGAGGTTCCCTCCATAGCACTTTTTGCTAGCAGTTTTAAGCACTGATTCTCAAGGTAGATAGCTAGGGAGGATAATCTACTCCTTAAAGTCTTTGGGGCAAACACCTGAAATTTGAAGAATCGCCAATTACTCAAGATCACACCGTACGTTGGAATCTAGTATTCGGATCTGGTGGCAGAGAAGTTCTGAGGATAGTGTGCGCATATGTCACTTTTATGGCCAGAGCCAGATTGTTGCCTACATGCAACATGCCACGCACTCTACAGTAGTGAAGTCTTTTATATACTGGCTGACATCGGTTTGCCTACAGTGGGGAACTCCTTCATGTTATGAATACTGCAACAGAAGAATAGAAGAGCATCTGCAAAAAAAAATCAATACAAATTTAGAAGACAATACTGAGACAAATTTAAAAAAGCCAATGAGATTGCCAATATTTTGCAGGAATATTCTGATATTATCCAGCTACTGACACATGAAAACATAGAGCTGAAACCTTTTTTGTTGGCTGCAGAAGTGAGAATGGATAACAATAAGGAGCAACTAGTAATCAAGATACAAGAAAAAAAAAAAAAAAGTAATGGGTGAACCAAAGTAGGCAAAGGGCAGACATTGCATGAACTTGATGAAAGGCTTGCTGGCGTGTGGGACAGGATCAAGCCGGAGAGGGTCTATAGTACCTTGGCACCAGTGAAGAGGGGTAAGGGTCAGTGGTCACAAGTTATTTTGCTGCATGCCTCAAGTGCAAAGCTTCTTTCCAGACTACAGCTGCCTGGCACACAACTTAAGTATAAATACAGCAGAATCTTTGTGGATTAGCAACTTCCAGTAAAAAATGCAATTTGTGCCACTGATGTAGCTATGAAAGTCAAAGGCACTGCATTAATTTACATTGCAAATACGAGAATTAATTTTGCCACTGGGGTCCAATCTCAATAAAGTTGAAGGTAAACCATGGCTTGGAACATAACTTGGTCACAATGGCTACAGATAGGGAACCACAGGTTAATCGACTAGCAGCAGTCAAGAGACAAATAGTAACTTTCTGCAGTAAAAAGTAATGGGCAAACAGAACCTCTTCCACTTTTCAAAATTAATCAGGTGCTGAAAGAGTGGGTAACTTTAATTACAAAGGCGAGGAATTTGGCAACTCCACTGTTGGCTAACTGAAGCATTCTTACAGAATGGACGTGAGGCATTCTAGTGAAACTGTCCAAGGATCTTAGCCAAGGAAAAGGTTGCCTGGTCATGTATAGATATCTGGATTTTAAACTGCTTGACAAAAGAACATGCATGACTGGTGAGATTTGCATGTGTTTTTTTTCTCTTCTCCTTGTGTATTCTGAACCCTTATGATGTCCTGCTGCAGTATTTCACTATGGGATTAACTGCCAAATACTTCAGGGTGAAGGATTGTGAAGAGTTCCCAAGCCTTGAAGCAGTCAATTTAAAGAACAGCAGTAGGATGGATTTGGCTAGCTAAGGATGCATCCTTAGATTAACCTAATCCCCCATCCTTTTCTCCAGGTTGAACAGTTCCTTTCACAATGTGTTGAAACGGATTGCCTTTGTCTTAAACAGATGACTTGGTAACATATGAGTTACACAGAGAGGAGTGGGCTGTTTCATTCTTCTCTGTCACTCTATCCATTTTTGCTTGGTGCTACCAGAGGTCCTGGAAGGAGATGACTGGTAGGGTCTTTAATCAGAGAGGTGGACTGTTACCATATCTCTTAACCATCAAATGAGAGGATCAGGGACAAAGGATATTAAAATCAGGGACAATCAGAGAATCTGCTTAGCATAATCTATGCTTATTCAAATCACCCTATTACTGTGCACAAGAATTACATACACACCAACACAGAGATATATTACATATTAAAATGTTCATATTTCAAGATGGTTTATAAATTCAGATTAAGTTCATAGGTTGGTACTAGGCTATCGGCCCTAAGGACTATGCAAGCCTAGCCATAACAATTCCCTGGAAATTTTTTCCCACGATATTTACTTCTCTGGGCCCCTGCCTAGCAGGGTGACTGACATGATCCCCAGGGTGAATTTCCTATCTCCCATCCAATCATCAAGGTTCCTTCTGAAGAGGGCCAATGAGGTGCTCTCCTTGACATGTATGGGCAGTCTATTCCAGGGTATGGGGAGTCTCTGGGTCAGGAACCTATCCCTCCAGCATGTTTTGTTCATTCTGTGATAAGGTTTAGATCCCAGATACTGCACCAAGACTTATCTTCAGGACAGAGAACCCTATTCTCACTACAGATTCATGTAGAAGCAACTTTTGCATGCTGCTGTAGTGACAGGCGTAACAGGTTTCTAGACCCAATAATTTTGATGTCATATGGCCTTTGCATGTGTTAGGAAAACTGTAATGATGGCGTACCTATAGCCACATGAACAATTATGGGATGGAAAAGCAAAGAAATAGGCAAAAGTATTTGACATACATATGCCAGCACTACAGTTTGCATAATCAATGTGTTACAACCATTGTGCCTACAGCAGATTGCACAAATCTTCATAGTACTGCACACATCCAAAAGATTACAAAAAGCACATCACAACTAAATTAACCACAAGCTAGTACAGCTAAGCATCTCAGACACACACTGCAATAGAACAAGTCAGCAAATAACATTCACCTGTTTAACTGCTTCAAAAAGAAGACAGACATGCTTAACTTATTAAAACCTGTGGGTTGTACAAAAGTCATACCACTAGCAGCCTGCATGTATTCTCATTTAAGACTGACCAGAGGATTTTCTGACCAATCACGTTAAAAAGCGTCAGCCAAACAAAGTAATTATTTTGTGAACACTAAAATGCCCTAAAAAGATAAAACAGCAGTGAAAGTCTTCTTTACAATAGGTCATTTGTAATCTTTACATTACTACAGTAATGCAATGCACAGAAATTCAGAATTATATTTTTCTCCACAGTTTCACAAATTTCCATATCTTGGAATTGGGGTGGCAGGGAGGGGACTTGCACAAAACGGTTATACGGCCATAGGTCATTACTGAAGTCCATCGATAAAGCTGGAAGGCCAGAGGCAAAGAATAAAGTACAGTTTTGTACCTACCATAAATGTAGATGTTCGAGTGTATACACTGCTGCAGTCATTACACTTGGGTTATCCTGCCGTCAGGTGGTTCCCCAGTCGGCCTGAGTTCCAAAGTCTTGGTCCGGCATCGGTTGCTGTCGCCTCCTCCCTGATGTCAGTACGACAGGGGAATAAGATGCAGCCGATGTCATTTTCTTCAGTTTTTCTTGCCCCAGATGTCAGGTGCCTCTAAATAGGTAGGTAATTCCAATTGCTAATACAACTTGCATAAGAAAAGCAAAAAACAACTTACAGCTAACAGCAAATACTCCCCATAGGTGGTAAGGGTAGAAGACATAGGTACATACCAGCCAGTAAGAGGGGAAAAAGGGAGGGTAACCTGGACTGCAGCAGTGTATACACTCTAACATCTACATTTATGGTAGGTACAAAACTGTATTATATTCATCGTGTTACACTGCTGCAGTCATTACACTTGGGTAGAATCCCACAGCTGAGGTAGGGTTGCTGGTTCTATAAGGCATTAGGGGTGGCTATAAGGCCCTGCAGCACTGCAGTGGTGAAGCCAGCGCTGGATTTAGAGTATAGAGGCAGATGGTAATGCATGGCGAAGATATGTACAGAACTCCAAGTTGCTGCTTCCAAAATATCCTTGGTAGGTACTCCCCTGAGGTAGGCAGTTGAAGTGGCTGTTGTCCTGGTGGAGTGAGATCCAATGCTGCTAGGTACAGGTTTTCCATGGTATGTGTAGCAGAAACATATACAATGTCCTATCCATTTTTAAATAGTCTGTTTTGAAATGGCTTTTCCCTGTGCACATGCAGCATATGCTACCAATAATTGCTCAGATTTTCTGAAAGCTTTGGTTTTATCCAAGTCGAAGCGTAACGGCCTGTGAATGTCCAAAGAGTGCAGTAGTCTCTCCCCTTTATTCTGTGGTTTAGGATAAAAAGTAGGCAGGTGAATAGTTTGGTTTAGAGCCACACTGGATACCACCTTTGGCATAAACGTAGGGTTAGTTCTTAAAGACACCCTGTCCTGGTGGAAAATGAGGAAAGGTTCCACTGCCATTAGTGCCTGTACTTCTGAAACTCTTCGTGCTGATGTTATTGCCAGGAGAAGAGCAGTTTTCCAAGAGATATATTTTAATTCTGCTGAGTTAGCTGGCTCAAAAGGAGGTAAAGTTAGTTTTTCCAAAACAAAGTTGAGGTCCCTAGTTGGAGTAGGTGCTCTACGGGGCGGTCTTATGTTTTTAGCCCCTCTGAGGTACTGTTTTAACAGAGGATTAGAGAAAGTTGGTGGATCCGTGTTGTAATGAGCAGAGATGGCAGAGGCGTGGATCTTGACGGATGAGAAGGAGAGGCCTTTGTCCAGCATCTCAGTTAAGTATTGTAGTATCTGAGGAATGTTTGGGACAAGAGGGTCAAGGTTGTGAGCTTGGTTCCAGGCACAAAATCTCTTCCATTTATTCGAATAGGCTTTCCTGGTACTAGGCCTTCTGGCCTCCAGAATGACACCAATAACAGCTTTGGAGAAAGGCATTGCTGGCTAGGTTTAAGGTCTTTAGCTGGCTGTGTAATATTTGATTGTTGTGCTGAGTCAGCAGATGTGGGATTTCAGGCAAAATCCAGGGTGGTTCTTGTGCTAAGCTCCTTAAGATTGAGTACCAGTGCTGGCGTGGCCAGTCTGGTGCAATCAGGATCATATTTGGCTCTTCTTGCCTGGCTTTTATGAGTATCTTTGGCAGGAGAGGTAGTGGTGGGAAAGCGCATACTTGTAGGTTCTCCCAGCTGAATGAGAGGGCATCCACTTTCCATGCTTGTGGATGGTAACTCCTTGTGCAGAATTTTTGTAGCTGGCAGCTTATTGGGGATGCAAACAGATCTATGTCCGGGCACCACCATTTCTGTGTATCCTTCTGAATATTTGTGGATTCAATTCCCATTCGTGGGGATCCATGATGTTTCTGCTTAAGTCGTCTGCCAGTGTGTTTTTCTCTTCTGGCAGGAATTGTGCTTGCAGATGAAAGTACAGTTGTGTACACCTACCATAAATGTAGATGTTCGAGTGTCTTTGACTGTTGCAGTCATAACTGTAGGGTGCTCCTGCGGCAGTCGGCCAGAATTCCAAAGTCTGGGTCCGGCATCGGCTGTACCAGCAAGTACCCTGGCGTCAGAACGTAGAGGGTAAGCTGACAGAGCGTAGAGGTATAGCCTGACAGCCGCATCTTCTTCTCTTCTCTTCCCAGATGTCAGAAGTCAACAAAGAAACCAAAAGGTGTCCAAATAGAAACACAAATACACCACAAAGGAAGTGGAAGAGAGACCAAGTAGAGGGGATTGGTGGGAGGAAACACCGACTGCAACAGTGAAGACACTCGAACATCTACATTTATGGTAGGTGTACACAACTGTACTATGTTCTTCGTGTTTCACTGTTGCAGTCATAACTGTAGGGTAGAATCCCAAAGCTGTGAATGAGGGAGGAGGTTATGCAGAAGAAGGGCAGCTAGAAGGCCCTGCAAAACAGCAGAGGCAAAGCCTGCCCTAGACTTAGAATACAAAGGGAGATTATAGTGCTTAAAAAAAGTATGCACTGAACTCCAAGTGGCAGCTTCCAAAATGTCCTTGGTAGGAACTCCTCTGAGAAAAGCTGCTGAAGTGGCAGCTGCTCTAGTAGAATGACTTCTAACAAAACCTGGAATCTGTTTCCCATAGTGAGAGTAACAAAACCTTATTCCATGAGCAATCCATTTGGAAATAGTTTGTTTAGAAATAGCCTTACCTAGAGAACTGGAGGCATAAGAGATAAGCAATTGATCAGATTTCCTGAAAACTTTAGTTTTGTCCAGGTAAAATCGTAGTTGTCTGTGTACGTCCAATGAATGTAAGATCCTTTTCCCTTTATTTTGAGGATTTGGGAAGGTAGGAAGGTGAATAGTCTGATTTAGAGCCACTTTGGAAATCACCTTAGGCATAAATGTAGGATTGGTCCTCAAGGAAACTCTGTCTTAGTGGAAGATAAGATATGGTTCCACAGCCATGAGAGCTTGTAACTCTGAAACCCTTCTAGCAGAAGTCAATGCTAATAAAATAGCTGTTTTCCAGGATAAGAACTTGATATCGCAGCAGGCTCAAAAGGAGGCAAAGTAAGCTTCTCCAAGACATAATTAAGATCCCAAGCAGGAACAGGAGGAGTTCTGGGAGGTCTTAAATTCTTAGCTCCTCTCAAAAATTGTCTCACCAGCTGGTGAGAAAAGATGGGAGGATCAGTGTTGAAATGAGCCGAGATAGCAGAAGCATGGATTTTGATGGAGGAAAAGGAGGCCTTTAAGCAAAAGGTCTGAGAGGTAAAGTAAAATGGAAGAAATATCAGGCAAAAGAGGATCTGAACCTCGATCCTGCATCCAAATACAAAATCTTTTCCATTTAGAAGAATAAGATTTTCTAGTGCTAGGCCTCCTAGCTTCTAAAAGAACATCCAAAACTTGTTTGGGAAGAGAAGAAAGAATCAAAGGCCCTTGTAGAGCCAAGCTTCCAGGCATAGAGTCTGGATTTGAGAGTGTAGCATTTGACCCTGATGCTGGGACAGAAGAGAAGGGATCAGAGGTAGAATCCATGGAGGTCCCAAGAATAGGTGTTTCAAAGTTGGATACCAAAACTGCCTTGGCCAATTTGGAGCTATCAAAATGATAATCTTTGGTTTGTCCTGTTTTATTTTCAGTAACACCCGAGGCAGAAGAGGAAGAAGAGGGAAGGCATATCCCGAAAGATTCCTCCAGCTGAATGACAGGGAATCCACTTTCCACGCTGTTTTGTGGAAGGACCTGGTGCAAAAGAGAGGCAACTGATGATTGAGATGGGATGCAAACAGATCTATCTGAGGACAACCCCAAACTGCAGTGATCCTGCTGAACAAGTTGGGGTCCAGCATCCATTCGTGAGGATCCAACAGGTTTCTGCTTAGGCTGTCTGCTAAGAGGTTCTGTTTTCCTGGAATGAACTGAGCTTGAAGATGCAGATTCAGATTTAGAGCCGTGTCCCATAAACTCATGGCTAGTCTGCAAAGGGGGTAAGAATGAGAGCCCCCTTGCTTGTTTATGTACCACATGACTGTGGTGTTGTCTGTACGAATCAGAAGAGGTCCTGGTTGCAAAAGATTCTGGAAGGCTAGAAGATCATTTTGGACTGCCAACATTTCCTTCAAGTTGATGTGCCAGGGAAGGTGCTTCTTTGTCCAAGAGCCCTGCTGGCAAATGTCTAGAAAATGAGCTCCCCAAGCATAGTCCGAAGCGTCCGTGGTTATGATCTGAGAAGGTTGAGGCAGACGAAAGGGATTCCCTTCGTTTAAAGCACAAGCTCTGGACCACCAAAGGAATTCTTTTTGGAGGCAGGGAATCAGTGGAATAGTTGTGTCCAGACTGTGGTAATGCTGTGACCATACACTCTTTAGGTACCATTGAAGTTCTCATATGAAGCCTTGCATTTGGAATCAACAGGATGCAAGAAGCCATGTAGCCCAATGCCTGCAGGAATTTCCTTGCAGAGAGCGGAGTTAAAGTAGCCAAGGTCTTGAAAATTGAGGCCAGTTGTAGTTGTTTTTCTGGAGTGAGGAAGGCCCTTTGCAAGCTTGTGTTTAGAAGAGCTCCTAAAAAAATCATTTGCTGAGAGGGGATCAGATGTGACTTTTTTGTGTTCACAGAAAATCCCAGAAGTAGGAGAAGCTGCTGAACAAACTGCAGGTGTTGAAGTAGAAGGTCTTTGCTGTCCGCCTGAATAAGGCAGTCGTCCAGATAGGGGTAAATTTGAATCCCTTGGAGTCTGCAATAAGCTACTACTGGAGCCAGGCACTTGGTAAAGACTCTGGGCACAGTAGATAAGCCAAAGGGCAGTACAGAGAATTGAAAATGCCTCGAACCTGCCTTGAATCTGAGGTATTTTCTGCGTTCCTGCCTGATGGGGATGTGCAAGTAGGCTTCCTTTAAGTCCAATGTAACCATCCAAGCATCCTGGGAGAGCATTGGAAGAAGTTGTTGTAGAGTAAGCATCTTGAATTTTGGAATTTCTAAATAGGTGTTCAATACTGAGAGGTCCAGAATAGGTCTCCATGGGTTTTGTTTTCTTGGGACCAGAAATAGTCTTGAGTAAAAACCTTTTCCCATTTCTGAAGGTGGAACAGGTTCTATAGCTCTCATGGCCAATAAAGCGTCCACTTGATTTAAGGCCTCTGACCATTGATGTTTTGGCAGATCTGGCCAACCGAAAGACCTTGGTAGAGTATGAAAGTGGAACTTGTAACCTCTTAAAATCACGTCTAAAACCCATTTGTCCTGGGTAATGTGCGTCCAGTTTTGGTAGAAAAGAGAAAGTTTTCCTCCGAGAGGGGCTTCCAGGCAAGGAGGACCTGTAGCCCAACAGAGGGAGTCATTGGGACTGCTTCCTTTGAGATCGAGATCTGTCTTCTCCCCTTCTAGGGGATGAAGCAGACCATTGTCTGGACCTGTAAGAGGCCTGAGCCCGACCTCTGGAGCATCTATATCTTCCCCTTTGAGGCCTGTCAGAAGTGGGAAAGGACCAATATTTGGAGGGCCAATTTCTGGAAAATCTAGGAGGCTGAAATTGTAAGAAATCTTTAACAGTCTGCATAGATTTCGCTTTATCTTCCATATTTTTAATAACCTCCTCAGCCTTAGACCCAAACAAAACATGCTGAACAGGGGCATCTAACAATTTAGCCTTAACTTGCTCAGGTAAATTCTGCTCTCGAAGCCAAGCATGTCTCCTGATAACAGTACCAGAGGCTGCGGCCCTGCAAGAAGCCTCCAAGGCATCAAAACCACAATGTAAACTATGTTTGCTAACTTGTTCAGTTGCATGCAATACATCCTGTAATTCCTTGTCCTCTGCACATGCAGGAAAGGAAGAAAGTTTTTGCTTTAAAACAGACAAAAGAAATTGCTGATACTTGAACATATGAAACTGGCAATTTAAAGCTCTAATAGAAAGAGTAGCAGAAGTATACACCTTTTTGCCCCATCTGTCCAAGGCACGAGAATCCTTTTCAGAGGGAATAGGATTTTTAGATGAAGCGGCCTTAGCAGCCTTGGAACCCTGAGAAATAGTTTCAGGATCTACAGAAGGGTTCTTGTACAAAAATTGATGGGAATCAGGAACCCTGTAAAATCTATCCGGCTTAGATGGAGCAGGCAGAAAGGAATCAGGATTCAGGTTAGCTTCAGAGAAAGCATCATCCACAATATCAAGAACAGGAGGAATAGCCAAAGGTCTGTGTTGAGGGAGAAGGAGAAACTCCCTAAGTCTCTTCTTAGTAGCGGAATAATCCTGACATTCCCAATGAAAATGCTCTCTCATCTCATGCAAAGTTTCCCCAAAAGAAAAATCTTCAAGGGGAGAAGCGGAGGGAATAGAGTCCTCTGCATCAGAATCCTCACAAGGAGGAAAAGAATAATCCTGGTCAGAGGAAGAGACTGAAGACACAGAAGCCTGATCAGAAGAATCCAAACTAATGTCCTGCCTAGGCCTTTTTTCAGGAGGAGGGTGAGAGCCCCTAATCATAGTAAGCAAATCTTCAGCCATTCTTAATTGCTTCTGGGTCTTGGGAGCTGAATCTGAAGAAGCTTGAGAAGAAACCCTTGGCTTAACAGGGGTCTTTGACTTTGCCTTCGTCTTTGTAGTAATAGTGATATGAGAAGGCCTGAAAACCCCTTCAGAAGCCGGTACCTGCACAGCAGTTCCGGACCCATCTGAAGGAGCGACGTCCGAAGGTCCTGCAGCAGCTAAAATACTGGGCCTAGTTGGCTCCCCATGGGAGTCTGTGTCGGCCATCGGTTCCGAAGTGGCTGACGACAGGGGCTGCAAAAGCGCCTCACTGACTACCGCCGAACCCGAAGCTGGCTCCGGTTGCAAAGTATCCTGTTTGGACCTCGGAGGCCTATCCTTGTCCTTGCGTTTCTTGTGAATTCCGGTTGCCGGTAAAGTATCCGACGACATCCTATAACTGAACCGTCTACCGAAATAATTCAAGGCCCAATCGTACCTACGCTTAATAGTGCGAGAATTAAACCTGGCACAAATCCGACAGCAAGAAACGTCGTTGTCAGGGCCCAAGCAAGGAAGACAGTAAGAGTGGAAATCTTTATGAGGTATTTGTTTTCCACACGATATACAATTATTAACTTTTTCTGACATCGAGGAGCAAGAAAAAGTTTCGAGAAGAGCGACAATCAAAGCACGTTGTCCGGAATCCGCCAACCAACAACTTGTGAGCTGCTTTCTACCGCACGGCAAGAAAGACTGAAGATGGCGTCGGCTGTTAGCTTTATACCTCTACGTTCTGACGTCAGGGTACTTGCTGGTACAGCCAACGCCAGACCCAGACTTTGGAATTCTGGCCGACCTCGGGCTGCCTGCCGGCAGGAGCACCCTACAGTTATGACTGCAACAGTGAAACACGAAGAACATCTTGAAGGTTTATAGCTGTGTTCCACAAGGTCATGGCTTGCCTGCATAGGGGGTAGGAGTGAGTGCCCCTTGCTTGTTTATGTACCACATAACTGTGGTGTTGTCTGTCTTTAGCAGTAGTTGTCCTGGATGCAGCAGGTCCTTGAAAGCTATAAGGGCATTTTGTACAGCTAGCATCTCTTTTTGATTGATGTGAAGATGCCTTTGTTCTGCGGGCCACGTCCCCTGAATACATTTGCCTGCCATGTGTGCTCCCCAGGCGTAATCCGATGCATCTGTTGTCAGTGTTTGCCTGGCTGTGGGTTGTGTAAAAGGCTGTCCCTTGTTGAGGTGACAAGCTTGAGCCCACCACTGAAACTCCTGTTGAAGGCAAGGGATTAGTGGTATAACCGTTTCCAAACTTTGACAGTGTTGAGACCATACATTCTTTAGGTACCATTGTAGTTTCCTCATATGCAGTCTGGCATATGGAATTAGTAGTATGCAGGATGCCATGTAACCCAAGGCCTGCAGAATTTTTCTTGCAGGGAGTTGGGTCTTTGTTGCCATCAATTGAAAGTATTGAGTCAGTTGTCCTTGCTTGTCTGGCGTGAGATAAGCCATCCGGGCTGTTGTGTTCAAGCTGGCACCCAGGAATATAATCTCTTGTAAGGCACTAGTTTTGATTTCTTTTCGTTTACTGTGTACCCCAGGCAACTTAACTTTTTTACAAATGCCAGATGCTTTAGAAGAATGTCCTTGCTCTCTGCTTGAATCAGGCAGTCGTCCAGGTATGGATAAACTTGAATTTCTTTCTGTCTGCAAAATGCAATTACTGGTGCCAGGCACTTTGTGAAGACCCTGGGCACAGTAGATAAGCCAAAGGGCAGTGCAGAGAATTGGTAGTGCATTGAACCAGCTATGAATCTGAGGTATCTTCTGCAGTTTTGTCTGATAGGGGGACATGCAGGTATGCCTCCTTGAGGTCCAAAGTTATGAGCCAAGCTTTCTTGCCCAGGATGGGAAGAAGCTGCTGTAATGTCAACATTTTGAATTTCGGAACATCCAGGTAAGTGTTTAGAGAAGAAAGATCCAGAATGGGCCTCCAGGCTTTGTCCTTTCTGGGTACCAGAAAGAGTCTTGAGTAAAATCCTTGTCCTTGCTCCTGTGATGGTACCTTTTGAATAGCTCTCATATCCATGAGTGCTGTAATTTGTTTTTGAGCCTCTGCCCATTGATTTGGTGGCAGATTTGGCATTCCTTTTAACCTTGGCAGAGCGTGAAAGTGGAACCTGTAACCTTGAAATACAAGGTTGAGAACCCATTTGTCTTTGGTGATCATTTGCCAATTGTGGTAGAAGAGTGCCAGTTTTCCTCCCAAGGGGGCTGGCCAAGAGGGATTTGTTTGGCAGCTGTAGTGGGAAGTCATTGGAGCTGCTTTTTATATGGCTGGGGCCTGTCCTCCCCTTCTTTCTGGCCTGATGCAACCCATTGTCGAGGTCTGTAAGGACCTTGTGTTTGACCTTTACCTCTTGGACATCTGTATCTTCCCCTTTGAGGTCTGTCTGTAATTGGAAAGGACCAATTCTTAGTTGGCCAGTTTATGCTAAATCTAGGAGGCTGAACCTGTAAGAAATCCTTCACAGTTTGCATAGATTTTGCCTTATCCTTCATTTTCTTTAATACCTCTTCTGCCTTAACTCTAAATAACACATTCTGCTGCAAAGGTGCATCCAATAATTTTGCTTCAACATGATCTGGTAACGTATGTTCTTTTAACCACGCATGTCTTCTAATGACAGAGCCTGTAACTGCTGCTCTGCAGGAGGCCTCTAGAGAATCAAAAAGTACAGTTTTGTACCTACCATAAATGTAGATGTTCGAGTGCAAATACAGCTGCAGTCATAACAGATGGGTTTTTCCTGCCGTCAGGTGGGTCCTCGGTCGGCCGAATTCCAAAGTCTAGGTTCGGCGTCGGTTGTCATCGCTTCTTCCCTGACGTCAGTGCGACAGGGGTATAAAAGAACCAGTCAACGCCATTTTCTTCAGTTTTTCTTGCCCCAGATGTCAGGTGCCCACAGAAGGAAGGCAATACATAAATTTATGTAATAATGCAATGCAGTATAATCAAACACAGTAGTTGCAAGCAAATACACCATAAAAGAATACCCCAATCAGGTTGTATGAGGAGGTGTTGGCCATTAGGCCTGTTCCAGAGGGGAAGGAGGGAGGGAAACCTGGACTGCAGCTGTATTAGCACTCGAACATCTACATTTATGGTAGGTACAAAACTGTACTATGTTCATCGTGCATACAGCTGCAGTCATAACAGATGGGTAGAATACCAAAGCTAAAAAAGGGGTGGTAGGCAATAGGTGGAACTAGGAGGCGCCAGGATGCCCTGCAAAACTGCAGTGGCAAAACCTGCTCTAGACTTGGAGTATAAAGGCAGGTGATAGTGCTTGGAGAAAGTATGCACAGAACTCCAGTGGCAGCTTCCAAAATATCTTTGGTAGGAACCCCCCTGAGGAAAGCTGCAGAGGTAGCTGTGGCCCTTGTGGAGTGAGACTTGATGCCTGCAGGTACCATTTTACCATGAAGAGAGTAACAAAAGCATATACAGTGGGCTATCCATTTTGAGATTGTCTGTTTGGAAATAGGCTTCCCTTGAGCCCCTGTAGCATAGGACACAAAGAGTTGCTCTTATTTTCTGAAAGGCTTTGTTCTGTCCAAATAATAACGTAGTTGTCTGTGAATGCCCAAGGAATGTAGTAGTCTCTCCCCTTTGTTTTGAGGATTGGGGTAAAAGGTAGGCAAGTGGATAGCCTGATTCAAGGCTACCCTGGATACTACCTTTGGCATAAAGGAAGGATTGGTTCATAAGGAAACTCTGTCCTGATGGAAAATGATGAAAGACTGCACAGCCATGAGGGCTTGTAGTTCTGAAACCCTGCGAGCTGAGGTGATAGCCAGCAGGAAGGCTGTTTTCCAGGACAAATATTGCAGTTCTGTTGAGGCAGCTGGCTCAAAAGGAGGCAAAGTCAGTTTCTCTAGAATGAAATTGAGATCCCAAGCAGGTACTGGTGGTTTCCTTGGGGGTTTTATATTCTTAGCCCCTCTGAGGAACTGTCTTAAGAGAGGATGAGAGAATAAAGAAGGATCAGTGTTGTATTCTGCAGAAATGGCTGAGGCATGGATTTTGATGGAAGAGAATGAAAGTCCACTGCTTAGCAACTCAGTTAGGTACTGTAATATTTGAGGTAAATTCAGTATTCCAGGGTTCTGGCCCTTTTTCTCATTCCAAGCACAAAACCGTTTCCATTTGGCGGAGTACGCTTTTCTAGTAGAAGGTCTTCTGGCCTCCAAAATGACATCCTGTACCTCCTTGGCGAGTAGGGTCTGTTGTGATTTTAAGGAATCTTCCATGCGGTTAGATTGAGTGCTTTCAGCTGACTGTGAAGAGTTTTGAAGTTGTGCTGAGTCAGTAGAAGAGGCATTAGAGGCAGGATCCATGGTGGGGAATGTGTTAGGCTCCTCAGGAGTGGGTACCAGTGTTGCCTTGGCCAGTCTGGAGCGATGAGAATCATCTTTGGTCTGTCTGCTCTGGTTTTTAATAGAACTTTGGGCAGCAGAGGAAGAGGTGGAAAGGCATATACTGTCATTGTTGTCCAACTGAAAGAGTGCGTCCACTTTCCAGGCCTGTGGATGAAAGGTCCTTGAGCAGAATTTTGCCAATTGGTGATTTCTGTGGGAGGCAAAAAGATCTATGTCTGGCCTTCCCCATGCTTGAATTATCTTTGAAAAAACTTGAGGATGCAACTTCCATTTATGTGGATCTGTCATATTTCTGCTTAGGTTGTCTGCCAGCGTGTTTTCCTTGCCTGGCAGGAACTGTGCTTGAAGCTTGATTTTCAATTCTAGAGCCATGTTCCAAAGAGACATGGCTAGCCTGCATAGGGGGTTCCTCCCTGTTTGTTTATGTACCACATTACTGTGGTGTTGTCTGTCCTTATCAATAGCTTGCCTGGATGCAGCAGGTCTTTGAAAGCTATAATAGCATTTATTACTGCTAGCATTTCCTTTTGATTGATGTGTAGGTGCTTTTCCTTTTGGGACCATCTGCCCTGAATGCACCGATCTGTCATGTGCGCCCCCCAGGCATAATCCGAGGTGTCTGTTGTGATGGTTTGACTTGCTTGAGGCTTGCAGAATGGGAGACCTGTGTTTATTTGGCATGCTTGAGCCCACCGCAGAAATTCCTTTTGAAGACATGGAATTAGTGGTATTATTGTTTCCAAGCTGTGGCTGTGCTGAGACCATAGGTTTTTCAGGTACCATTGAAGTTTCCTCATATGCAGCTTTGCACATGGGATTAGTAGGATGCAAGATGCCATGAATCCCAGAGCCTGCAGGATTTTCCTTGCAGTCAGCCTGGTGAAAGTTGCCAATTTTCTGAAGTATTGAGTTAGTTGCCCTTGTTTCTCTGGCGTGAGATAGGCCATCTGCGTATTTGTATCCAAGTTGGCACCCAGGAAAATTATTGTTTGAGAGGGTATTAGCCTTGATTTCTTTTTGTTGACTGTGTATCCCAGGGAATTCAACACCCTTATTACAAAAGCCAGATTTTTCAGAAGTATGTGCTTGCTCTCTGCTTGGATCAGGCAGTCGTCCAAATATGGGTCCTGGTATTTGTATCCCTTGCAGTCTGCAGTAGGCAATTGCTGATGCCAGGCATTTCGTGAACACTCTGGGTGCAGTAGATAAGCCAAAGGGCAATGCAGAGAACTGATAATGGGTTGAACCTGCAAGAATTCTGAGGTATCTTCTGCAATCTTGTCTGATTGGGACATGCAGGTATGCCTCCTTGAGGTCCAATGTTACCAGCCAAGACTCCTTGCCCAGCATGGGAAGAAGCTGCTGTAATGTGAGCATCTTGAATTTTGGCAAGAGTAAAAATGTGTTTAGGATGGATAGGTCCAAAATAGGTCTCCAATCTTTGCCCTTCCTTGGTACCAGGAATAGTCTGGAATAAAAACCTTGACCCTGTTCTTGTGCAGGTACCTCTTGAACAGCTTTCATGTCCATGAGATCTGAAATTTGTTTTTGTGCCTCTGCCCTTTGATTGTGTGGCAGGTTTGGCATGCCTCTCATTTTTGGAAGGGTGTGAAAGTGGAATCTGTAGCCTCTGTCTATAATGTCCAGGATGCATTTGTCTTTTGTGACAATATGCCAATTTTTCAAAAATAATGCCAGTTTTCCACCTAAAGGTGCTGCCATTTGAGCCTTGCTTGGCATGCAAAGGGGAAAGTCATTGGTTCTGCTTTCTGAATGGCTGTGAACTATCCTCACTACCTCTTTGGGTAGGTGCTTGCCATTGTCTGCCTCTAAACGATCCTTGAGATAGCCCTCTACCCCTCAGTCGCCTGTATCTACCTCTTTGGGGTTTGTCCGTGGCTGGAAAGGACCAATTTTTTGAAGGCCAATTTCTACTGAAACGTGGAGGTTGCACCTGTAGGAAATCTTTCCCTGTTTGCATTGATTTTGCCTTTTCCTCCATTTTCTTTAATACCTCCTCAGCTTTAACACCAAACAATACATCTTTTTGCAGAGGTGCATCCAGTAATTTAGCTTTGACATGATCTGGTAAGGTTTGCTCTGAGCCAAGCATGTCTACGTATGACTGATCCTGTAACAGCAGCTCTACATGAGGCCTCTAAAGCATCAAAACCACATTGCAAGGTAGGTTTACCTACTTGTTCTGCACTATGTATCAAATCCTGCAACTCCTTTAAATCTGGTTGTTCAGGTTGTGACATTTTGCTTCTCAACTGTGATAACAGAAACTGTTGGTACTTTAACATATGGAACTGGCAGTTTAACACCCTCATGGATAAGGTGGCAGAGGTGTATACCTTTTTCCCACACCTTTCTAAAGCTCTGGAATCCCTCTCTGAAGGTAAAGGATTTTTAGCAGTGGAGGCCTTAATTCCCTTTGGGCCCTGTGAGATAGTTTCTGGGTCAGCCGCATGGCTTTTGTATAGGAATTGGTGTGAGTCAGGAACCCGGTAATACCAGTCAGGCTTGACTGGGGCTGGAGGTAAAGAGTTTGGGTTAAGGCAGGACTCCTAATACACATCATCAAGGATATCTAAGACAGGGGGTATAGCCAGAGGCCTATGCTGAGGGAGCAAGAGAAAATCCCTAAGCCTTTTCTTGGAGTCTGAGTACTCTTGACCTTCCCAGTGGAAGTGTTCCCTCAAGGTATGCAAGGTTTCCCCAAAAGAGTAATCCTCAGGGGGGAGACAGAGGGAATGGACTCCTCTGCATCAGAATCTTCAAAAGGGGAGTATGAATGTTCCTGGTCATCAGAATGTTCTGAAATAATGGAAGCTTGGTCCGAGGAGGGGGATTCTTCCTCCACTCTGGTCCTTTTTTCTGGGGGGGGGGGGGTTGAGAACCCCTGATAAGAGAAATTAAGTCTTCAGCCATTTTGAGCATCTGCTTTTTAGGCATGGGGCCTTGAGAAGGGCCCTGTGGGGTTTGTTTTTTTAGAATGCATGGCTGTCTTAGACTTAGTGAAAGCCTTGATGGAAAAAGAAGAGGAAGGCCTGAAGACACCTTGAGAGGAGGCAGACCTGTCTAAACTCTGAGTTTCACCGCCAAGAGTGGCTTCGGTATCTGTAGTCGGGGTGTGGGCCCAAGAGCATGCGACCTCAGGTACAGAAGACACCGCCAACGAAGTGCCGTCGGTAGTCAGGGGCTGTGTAGGCGCCTCACTGAGAACCGGACCACCTGTAGTGGCTTTGGCGTGGCGTCGGTAGAGGCCGCGGACCTCGTGTGTCAGTCCTTATCTTTGCGTCTTTTAGTCAAAACTAGAGTATCCGACGACATTACGTAGTTAAAATTTTTGCCAAAAAAGTGCTGGGTGAACTCCGCCCGACGCTTAATGGTGCGTTTGTTGAATGTAGCACAATAACAGCAGGCCGAGATGTCATGGTCTGGGCCTAAGCAAGGAATGCAGAGGGAATGAAAATCCTTATGCGGTATTTGCTTCCCACATGAAATACAATTATTAACTTTGTCTGACATCGGTCTGCGGCAAGAAGAGTTTCCCCAATGGGGTACTTGGCTTTCAAGAAAACTTCGGTTGCAGATATTCTTAATTTCAGGAGCTGGCCGACCGGCACTTGCGAACTGCTTATGCTTCGGGCACCGCGTGGCAAGAAAGACTGAAGAAAATGGCGTCGGCTGGCTCTTTTATTCCCCTGTCGCACTGACATCAGCCTTGGACCTAGACTTTGGAATTCGGCCAACCGAGGACCCGCCTGATGGCAGGAAAACCCATCTGTTATGACTGCAGCTGTATGCACGATGAACATCCACATTGCAAAGTATGCTTTCCCACTTGTTCAGCTGCATGCAATAGATCCTGCATTTCTTTAAAATTAGGAGACTCTGATTCTGGAAGCATTTTTTGTTTTAACTGAGACAGTAAAAATTGCTGATATTTTAGCATGTGAAACTGGCAATTTAAGGCTCTCATTGCTAAAGTTGCAGACATATATACTTACTTTCCCCATCTGTCTAATGCTCTGGAATCTCTGTCAGAGGGAACTGGATTCTTGGCTGATGAGGCCTTAACTCCTTTGGGTCCCTGAGAAATGGTTTCAGGGTCAGCTACAGGGATTTTATACAGAAATTTATGTCAGTCAGGGACTCTGTAGTATCTGTCAGGTTTAACAGGGGCTGGAGGTAAGGAATCAGGATTTAAGCTGGATTCAGTATACACATCCATCCACAATATCTAACACTGGCGGAATAGCAAGGGGTCTGTGTTGAGTTAATAAAAGGAAGTCTCTGAGCCTTTTCTTGGATTCTGAGTAATCCTGGCCTTCCCAGTGGAAATGCTCCCTCATGGTATGAAGGGTTTCCCCAAAGGAGTAGTCCTCAGGCGATGAGGCTGATGGAATTGATTCCTCAGCATCAGAATCCCCATAAGGGGGTAAAGAGTATCCTAGGTCTGAGGATGAATCAGAAGAGATGGACACCTGGTCGGATGAGTCATAGTCTGCATCCTGTCTAGGCCTTTTATCAGGAGGGGGATGGGACCCCCTGATCAGAGTGATTAGGTCTTCAGCCATTCTGAGCATTTGTTTCTTAGGCATGGAGGCCTGTCCTGGAGAATGCTGTATTTGTTTCTTTGATTTTATAGGAGGCTTAGACTTAGCTGAGGGTTTAATGCTCAACTGAGTAGGTCTGAAGACACTCTCTGAAGCTGTGGGTTGCTCAGCTACTCCAGATCCCTCTGAAAGGTTAGTCTTGGTAGGCTGAATAACTTGTGCGTCCGAAGGCCCAGCCATCTCCACATGGGAGTCAGAGGCGGCCTGTGGTTCTGCAGAAGCGGTAGTCAGGGGCTGCGAAGGTGCCTCACTGAAAACCGGAGAACCGGCAACTGGCCTAGAAGAGGCTTAGTCAGTTTTGGGCCTCGGATGCCTATCCTTGTCTTTGCGCTTTTTGTGTATTCCGGTCATCGGAAGTTCTGACAGCATGGTATAATTGAATTTTCTACCAAAATAATGTCGGGCAAAATCAAACAGACGTTTAATAGTGTGCTTGTTAAACCTAGCACAAAACAGACAACCAGTGACGTCGTGACCTGGGCCTAGGCATGGGATACAATAGGAATGGAAATCCTTATGAGGTATTTGCTTCCCACAAGAAATACAGTTATTAACTTACTGACATCGGTCTGAGGCAAGAAAAAGTTTCCCCAACGGGGTACTTAGCTTTGTAGAAGACTTCGGTTCTGGATTCAGAATGAAAATCTCAGGAGACGGCCGACCGGCACTTGCGAACTGCTTTTGCTTCGGGCACCGCACGACAAGAAAGACTGAAAAAAATGGTGTCGGCTGCATCTTATATACACCCGCCGCACTGACGTCAGGGAGGAGGTGACAGCAACAGACGCCGGATCAAGACTTTGGAACGCAGGCCAACTGGGGAACCGCCTGACGGCGGGATAAGCCAAGTGTAATGACTGCAGCAGTGTAACACGATGAACATCTGCATCCTGGGTTTCTGCCACTCCCAGGAGCCGACATGAATGTCTCAGTGGCAATATCAGAACTCAGTACTATTGGTGATGGCATGATGAGGCAGGCAACTTCCAGTTATTACAAGGGTCTGGCCTCTGCCTTAGGAGAGACATGTAAATCTGTACGTAATTATGGTGCTGAGTTACAATTTAAGTTTAGTTGTGGGGGCAGGGGATCTAGTTACATTTGATGCCACTGTTAGATATTATTTTGAAACCAAGTCCCAGAATTGCTGTCGTCTTAATATGTATGATATTACCAGGTGCGTTTTGGGGAAGTGTTGTACAGAAGAAAATAGAAATTTAGTCCGAGGTACTATGGCAAGGAGAGTTTAACTTGGAAAGCAATGTCTGTTAGCTACGGGTACTGACCAACATGAGAAAATGAGGGGACTGAACTATATTGCTTAGCAAAAGGGGTGGAATGGCCCAAGTACAGAAACAGGACGAGGTGAGAAGGACATACCTCTCAACCTGCTGGAGCAAGAAATCTGGACAAAACCATACATAATGGGGCGACAAAGGCCCAAAAATATGGACAATTTTTA
This sequence comes from Protopterus annectens, assembly GCF_019279795.1. NCBI lineage: Eukaryota > Metazoa > Chordata > Ceratodontiformes > Protopteridae > Protopterus > Protopterus annectens. Next base: position 529,276,458 of record NC_056736.1, read on the forward strand.
AAAATCAGTCTTACAAACTTAGAAAGTTGATAGCATAACAGGTTTATCGTTAACATACATTTTCTGAAGGGTATGAACTGAAATGCCTATCCTTTTCTGATCTCAATCCTCAATGATTTAACAATGATTATCCAGAAAACCATAATTTTATGAGAAATAGACCAAAAATATGAGGCAAAAATGTAGACATTCTGCAAAAATCTGTACAGTTGACAGGAACAGAGAAGGGCTAGAAAGACTGGAGATTTAATGATGGGGGATTTAAAGTTTTACTCTTAGAATGTGAATAGGTTATCTGACGTAATAAAAAGGGAAAGGAGGTTCATGTATTCCCACCCAAGAACTGAATACATAGCACTAATTAAAAAGCTGTTCTGCATAACTGCTTTTTAAGAAGGCCTAATGCTTCTAAGAGACTGGAATGTGCTACTACAGGTTACATATATGAACTTGGGGCCTAGACGGGTTATGTTAACAGCAATAGAGACCTTTAATTTTGAGGTATTGTAGGTAGATAGGGTTATTAAACACCTACTGTGTTAAGACTTCAGTGAAGAGTACACATTTTTCCTGCAGGTACCTGGCATGGTCACACACACAGACACACAGAGACACAATATTCTGACTAAGAATATGCTTATGCAATGAAGAGTTAACGTAAGTAAGCTCAGTGGTCCTTGCTAACCCTGCCCCAACAACAGTGGTAGCATCTTTGGAAAGGGAAGAGGTATCAGACTGAAATTAATTTACTTTCTGTAGAACAGAGAGAACTACAGAATAAGGTGTAAAGATATGCTGATGGAGACTATAGATAACAGACAAAGTCCAGCTGAGAAAACAGGTTCAAAAGGGGCTAAAAGGATAATGAAAAAATCTAGGGACTTGGAGAAGGAGAAACTGGGATTTAAACAAATGAAAAGGAGGATAATACAGCAAAAATGGAGTAGTAGTCTGTGGTAGAATTGTATTACTTTTATTTATATTCATATTTATTTAACATTTGTTAACAGGGAAAGTCAGACTTGGAACAAAGCCAATTCTAAGCGGAGGCCCAGGGAGAAAAGAGTTGGAACAGGCAAAGATGAATATGGTGCTACTGTTAAAGCCACAAAATAAAATAACAGACATACAGCAAAACAAAAACTTGCAAAAAGCCACACTAGAAACACCGGAGACCAGAAAATACTGCTAATCACCTTCTTTAAGCATAAAAAAACTAAGTCCTTTGGATGAAAAGTGGAATCAATCAGAAAAAGCACACAATCTCAACTCTCAATTTAAATAAAAATGGCCCAATCAAATACCAGGAGCAATAAAAATTATATAATCAAATCGTAAATAAATCTAATTAAAATGTTTTTAAAGACTTTCTATAACTTATCAAAACAATACTTATAAAAAACAACAATTAAGTAAGACTTGGACAATAATAGTACTATAAAGAGGTTATAAAAATGCTGAAAAAACTGCTCAACATCTTTTGACATTATTAACCCTTAATCTTTTATCTTTGAAAAAAAAAAAATAACTTCATTCAGTCTAGGTTGTTGATCAGCTTGTTACAAATTGCCATAAAGACTACTTTTTCCTCTATATAATTATTTGTAATCCCCACCCCTTTTATCCACAGGTACATGTTTTAATACAAAGAAAAGATGTTTTATTTTTTTTACAATTTTTGCACTCAATACTATGTTTATATAAAGCATTATCATTATCTTTAGTTTTTATGGTGTCTAGGTTTTCTTGTATCCTTTTATTAAGGGCTCTAAAAGTCATTCCTATATAAAATGTTTCGCAACCCATGCACAGGCTGCCAAACCACTCCTATAGTGGTGCATGTAAATCTTCCACTAGCAGTTAAAGTATTAGTATGTGGTAACATTATATAACTGCCCTCATGAATATACTAGCATGCAGTGCAGAAACCGCACTTAAAAGTACTTTTGGGTTTATATAAAGTAATTGGTTTAACAAAAGTATATTATCATGTTGTAATAAAGTTTTTGAACAGGAATTTTTCATATAAACTTGTCACCAACAGACTTAAAAAGGTCAGCATTCCCTTCTAATATATGCCAGTTTTCATTAGTTATCTTCCGGATGACAAAATTATCTACTGACATATTTAGTGCACAGGCTAAACTATTAATACTCATTTTCATTTTTATTAGAATAATTATTATTTAAAGATTTAAATAATTTAGGTACAAAAAAGGTTTTAGATGCAACCTCCATAGCATTAGCAGATAAGAATCTATGCATCATCTGGCTAAAAATAAAGAGGTGATGAAACTAATCTCTTCATTAAACTCATCATCATCAGTCATTAACCCGGACGCTTAAACTGTCCTTGGGGTATATTTTTCTTAACAAAATTTAGGATGATTGCTATTATGATGCAAGTAGCAATTTGAAAAAGTTTCCTTTGTATATACACTACTGCCAAAAGTCCTTCTAGAAATGTCTCATTTCAAGGAAATGTCCAAAAATTGTACAGCTAGACCAACATTAGAGAAAACAAATTTAAAAAAATTCTGTACTATGGTTCAACTCATCCAGAATTAAATTACAATCGCCAGAAGTTCCTTCTATAACAAAAAATAAATCATCCACGGATCTCTAAAACACAATTTTACTAAAACTGATGACAGTAGGTAAAAATTTCACAATCCCACCAGCCTAAAAGTAAATCTGACTGGTGCAGCTGCAGAACCCATTGCGGTACCATTCACCTCCTGATAGCACTTTTCATTAAACATAAAATAATTGTTTTCAAGAATTATGTATAAGAGCGAACAAATAAAGTTCACTATCAGCAGAAAAAGAAGTTTTTAAAAGACAAATAACATCCAATATATTCAACTCCTATATCCTATGCTATGCTAGTGAAAAGAAAAGTAATATCATCAGTAAGCATGACTTGTTTCTTTTTTTCCATAAATATAATTGTCGTTAAATATTCTAACCTGATCCAGAAAATCCCAAAAATCACGTAGATAGGAAGATTAACTACTAAGGGATTTAGAACTGAATCTACATATAAAGAAATTCCCTCAGTTACACTATTCGGTGCAGACACAATAGGCCTAAAAGGTTTTTTCCCCCTCATTTTTGTGAATTTTAGGAATGCTGAAGAGAACACCTATCCTGAGGTTCTCAACAGGCATAAAGTTATACAGAGATTGACTATTCATAAACAAATCATGCAAAAAAAGCCTTAATATAATTACAACTATGAAGAATAAAGTCTAACGTGACCTCTTTATATTCTTTATCATTCAATAATAATTTCTATAGCTTTAATATAATCCTGCTGTTTCATAATAACCAATACCTCCCTTTATATGCTTTCATAACTTGCAGAGGTCTCATTTCTTTAAGTTCCTTCACTGCCACTCTCTCTTCACCATTTAAATTGAAAAAACATTTTATTATGTCTATTAGTTTTCTTCTTTAATAACACTAATATCACTCTCACAACAGCTTTCAAAAACTAAGAGTATTATTAAGTTTGGGATTAAAAGTGGATGGTTTACAACAATGATTTACAGTATTAACATCTTGAAGTAATTAATATAAATTTAACTTCTAGTAAAATATTTCAGTTTTAATAAAGTGCTAGCAAGGTTAGCCCTTCTAGAAGGAACAAAGTTTAAACCACAAGATAAAACTTCTCTTGCGCAGCAGTTAACTGTACATCAGACAAGTTAAACAACTTACAGCCAAAATTAGCATTTAGTCCATTAAGGCCAAACACTAGTCCTTCTTCAGTTGATTTGTGTTTCTTGTTCTGTTCTGCACTGGCATTACAGGTTCCTTCTCAGAAAAAAAAAACATTTTTTGAAGTTGTAGGGAAGCATGTACCTTCTTTTTCTCCTACTGGCTGCAATGGACATTTTTCAAAAGTATCTTTACATTTTCCATCTTAACAAGGAATTGCTGCCCCAAATGGGCAGACGTTTTTATCTGTTTCTGGATTTCCCTGTCTCTCAGTCCCAGGAAACTTTCTTAAAGCAGAACGTACATCTGTTGTAAAAGCCACACCAGGAAATGAAATAGTACTGTAACGTTTAGGCAAGGAATCTACAAGGGGTAAAACCTTTTTTAATTCATAGGCTTCCTAACCTCTGAGAATTTTCTTTTGCTTTCGAGTTACTGTTTTTTCAAACCTTTCCAGAGAAACAAAAATATGTTCATATTCCAATTTCAAAGCTAGTACTGACTGAAACATTTGCAGCACCAACTCAGTCTTTATGTTCATTCTTAAAGGGCCCATTAACTTTTTATTGTTGATCAAAATGTACAAAACATTTGATCCCTGCGCTATTAAGAAATTCAACAAGTTCACAATATAAAGTATCTTCTTGTGAAATACCATTTCAAAACTTGTGAAATCAAGTCCCTTAGGTACAATATTAAGTAGAATACACTGTTCAAAGTATATGTTTTCAAGGGACAAACATCTGAACTTTTTCAAAAATTTCAGAAGTAGGCCCAACTTATTCATTAATTTCTGTTTCTCTGTCACAGCAGTGGCTTTACACTGGTCTTCACCAAAAGGAGTACAGTTAGTATTTAATAAAGAGGAAATACTTCTAAAAAGCTGCCCATCGGCATGACCATCAATATGCTCAATGTTGGATGAAAGAATAACAGTCTCTCGTGCTCTCTCTCCCTCAATTTTTATATTCCTTAGTAGCCAACTTTCTTTGTGATCCACTCTCTTTGAGGCATTTGGCTTGCCCTGCAAGCAAATTGAATGACTTCTGCAAATTATTCAGCCCCGTTTGGAAACCCATAATATTAAATTCCTGGGGTTTCAGGTACTGAATAAATAGTAAGATCCAGCAGTTTATCACTACCTCCAATAGCCATCAGTACTTAAACTACCAAAAGTAAAACCACAAAATAAAAGATGCAAACACTACTTTATTCCGAACATACAACAAACACCAATACATTACCTGAGAGTTTTTGTCTAAAATGTTAGACTTCTTCAGAGCAAATTCCAAAAAATATTTGGGATTTAAATATCCTAGAAAGACTGAATGAATACAAAGTAACCAATCACTTACGATTACCAAAGCTCACACGAATATTTAAAGAAACATGCACTAAAAATGTACCTCATTTGAAAATCACTCCTTTTCTAAACAAGTAAAAATAACAGTAAAATTATTTACTGGCTTCATAAAATATAATATAAAATTATGCTGATTTATTTTAAGAACACTCATAATTGGCACTGCTTTGTTTAAATCTGGGGTAGGCTGTAGCATACAAATGTAGTTGCCAACAAAGTTCTTTGTACTCTAACAGAGTATCCACATCTCCCCCTATGTTTCTCACCATTACCTTGTCAATATTGAAAAATGCAAATTTTTAAAAAATTAATACATAATCTACTGTGCCTATATACGGCATTCATGGATTTGTTCTTTTTAATGTTGTATACGTGTTCCCTGATTCTGAGTTTTCTCGTGGTTTTGCCCATGTAAAAAGCATTGCATGCTGTACAGCATGTGAAGTAAACAACTCCTACAGTATAACAGCAACAATGACCTGGGCATGCAAGAGTCCTGTCATAACTTGTCCCAGAAACATAAGGCTCCACAATGATGCATCTGCATTGCTTGCAACAACCACAAGCATATATCCAGCTGCTGTTAATGTAACCATTCGGTTTAGAATGATCCTGTTCAAAAATATGTTTTAGATTTCTGCCTTTACTGAACACAACCGTGGGTTTATCGCCTAAAATTATTCTTAGTTCTCCTTGAAATACCAGGTCCCAATTTCTTCTAATGGATTCAATATATCTACAGCTATTGTTCCTGTAAGAGAACACATTTTTTCTTTGTTGGTATGTTGTCCAATGTAATTTGTAAAAGCCCTGGTTGTGGTTGATTCAATTCTTTAATGTGGGCTGCTAATATGGGTGCAATCCTTGTTGGTCTCAAGTTCAAAATTTCAATTTTAATATCCTCAATCAGACCCATAGGATATCCTCTATTTAGAAAAAAGAATGTTCAACTCTTTCAAAAATTCTTGCTCATCAGATGTTAATCTGGACACCAGCACCATCTGATGACCCTTGATGACAGCTCTCTTTTGATAAATAGGGTGACAACTTGTGAACCGTAAGTATGAATTAAAAAATGTTTATTTGCTGTGAATAGAGGAATTATATCTTTGTTAATTAAATCTTTTGACAACATGACATCTAAAACAATTAATACTTTGCGGGTCAATATGGCTAGTGAAATGCAAAAACTCAGTTGATTTCTCCCACTGAACCAAAAACTCATTCCACTGATGGTAGGTACCCTTCCATAAAATTAAAATGTCATCAAGGAATCTATAATAAGCATGCACATATGAAAAATAAACAAATAAATCCAAGTAAGCCAGCAAAATCACTCATGAGAAATGAATCGAAGTGTAAGAAAATAGAAGATGATACCAAGGCAAAACATATTTATTAAAATACCAACGCACTTGCAAAGGGACTAAAAACAAGAGACTTAACGCTTTCAGCTTTTCCCCTTTTTCAGATCTGCATTTACAAATCTAATGCTCAGTTAAATACTAAAATCATCCAATAAAATTCAAAATGCATCACTGACATTTCCTATGGAAGTTACATCATCACTGAATTTCCTGTGTAAATTTCACTTCTGTTGGTCACACAGGCAAAAAGAGGTGTCCAATCAGTGTCATCATCGAAGCAGATGCCTTCTCAGAATAGGTTTCATACTTTACATAAGTCCTGGTGCTTTATCTACCCTCAAGTCATACACACATGAAAGATAGGCAGATGTAACCACAGGTTTCTGGCTAAGCAACCTTTTCAGCATTTTTATAACATCTATATAGTAGTATTCTTGTCCAAGTCTTCCTTAATTGTTTTTAAGTATTGTTTTGATAAGTAATAAAAGTTCTTCAAAGAGTTTAATTAGATCTATTTATTATTTGATTGTATAATTGTTTTATTGCTCCTGGTATTTGACTGAACCATTTTTATTTAAATTGTGTGAGTTGAGATTATGTGCTTTTTCTGATGAAGTCCTTTACAGGAAAAGCGGAAACATTAAAATTTTGTTACACTTAAAGAAGGTGGTCAAGCAGCATATTTTCTTTTCTCTGGTCTGTTTTTTTTTTTTTTTTTTTTTTTTGGATAAGAATAGCAGTTGGGAGTGATAGCTTTGAAAATGCCACTGTATTTCAGAAAGCCTTAGAAAACGTGAACAGGAAATACAAGTAATGTCGAAGGGAACTTAGTGTGGGCACCTAACCAGATCTTGGGCTCTTTACAAATACAAGTCGCTGTATAAATGTGAGTTGGGAAAAGAAAACGCTAGAGAGAGAGTTAAGTCCTTTTTGAATCACCTTATGATACCTAAACTGAGCTCTAATCAGGGAGACATGGCAGCTTTTACATCAGATGAGGTGATGACATTGTTAGCAACTAGCTTTAAGTCTATGTCTCTGGGAAGGATCCCTACTAAAATATTGAAATTAGAGGGTGACAGACTGGTGCAACACTGAATACATTTGATTAATGTTGTTAGAGAAGACATGATGAGACCAAACTTAGAAAAAAGCTGTAACAGAGATACAAAATACGGAAGGGATCCTCTCTAGTCATGATATTATGGGTATTCATTCCAAGTTTAACTCATTTGGATCAATAAAGATTTGTGGGATGATGCCAGACATTTGATATAGTATGGTCACTGACAATCTTGCAGAAAAGCCCAGGAAGTGTGTGTGTGGGGGGGCTATGATGCTGTTAGGGTGCAGCAGGTTTTCCTACTCAAGATTTTGTGAAAAATATACAAAATATTTATTAAGGGGTCTTGTGCTAGGGTGAAGATTTTGATCAGGTTTTCTTAGACGTTTAAGGGGCAGGGGTGCATTTTTTGTCTCCATAGTTGATGACCATAAACCCCTACCCCCCCAGATCATATATAAATCATTTATTCCACCACACAGGAACATGAATTTCACCTGGGATCAGGGCAACAGCTGTCTAGAGGAGGTGTCATTCAAGCATCCATGGGGACACTTTCCGCTCTCTTCAGCATCTCAGCAATGATCTAATCAAGCCCCTGGGTGGGGGTGGTCAGGGGCAGGGATCTGCATCATTATGACAGGCCACAGCACCTTTTCCTATGTAAGCGCACATTCCTACACACCTGTCAGAGGCTTAGTGAGCTTAACTCCTGCCCTTGAGGCCCTATTAACATTGCTGATACTTCTCCAATGGAGCATGGCGGAACATGGGTGGCTCTTCAACCACCAGCTTCCAAAATGAGCACACTAGTATTAGTAGGGATTTTTAACCCATCTCGTTTGGGACTTTACATAGGCAACGAACTGTCTAGTTATAAGCAACATTTGTTGGCATTAATAATGTTACATTACCAGAAAAAAGGGTACTGGTAGATGAAGAATTAACCAGGGATAAAGAAAGTACAGTTGTTTACCTACCATAAATGTAGATGTTCGAGTGTATTCACTGTTGTAGTCATTACACTTGGGTTATCCTGCTGGCAGGCTACCTGCAGTTGGCCCGAGTTCCAAAGTCTAGGTCCGGCGTCAGTTGCTGTCACCTCTTCCCTGACGTCAGTGCGCTAGGGGTATAAAAGATGCAACCCACGCCATTTTCTACAGTTTTTCTTGCCCCAGATGTCAGGTGCCCCCAAATAGGAAGGCTGGAAAAAATGATGTCAAAAAACATGCATGTATCAAAATAACATTTCCTTCATCTACAAGCAAATACATCACATAGGTTGTAGAGAGTTGAGAAATACAGAAAGGACCCAGCAATGAAAAAGGGGGATGGTGGGTGGGTAACCTGGACTGCAACAGTGAATACACTCAAACATCTACATTTATGGTAGTTGCACAACTGTACTATGTTCGTGTTTCACTGTTGCAGTCATTACACTTGGGTTGAATCCCAAAGCTGAGGTTGGGTGGCTGGGCCTAAATAGGATCAGGAGAGGCTACCAGGCCCTGCAGAACTGCAGTGGCAAAGCCTGCTCTGGATTTAGAGTAGAGAGGTAAGTGGTAGTGCTTAGTGAAACTGTGCACTGAACTCCAGGTTGCAGCTTCTAAAATGTCTTTGGTTGGTACTCCTCTGCGAAAGGCTGCTGAAGTGGCTGCTGCTCTGGTAGAATGTGGCCTTATGCCCTTAGGCACTGATTTGCCATGTAGTTCATAGCAGAAGCGAATGCAGTGTCCTATCCATTTTTAAATGATCTGCTTCGAGATGGGCTTTCCTTGTGATCCTGCAGCATAAGCTACAAACAGTTGCTCAGTTTTTCTGAAAGCTTTTGTTTTGTCCAAGTAGAAGCGTAGCTGTCTGTGTATATCCAAAGTGTGCAGAAGTCTCTCCCCTTTATTCTGGGGGTTTGGATAGAAAGTTGGCAAATGAATGGTTTGGTTAAGAGCCACACTGGAAACCACCTTTTGCATAAATGTTGGGTTTGTCCTTAGAGAAACCCTGTCCTGATGGAAAAAAGGTTCCATTGCCATTAATGCCTGTAACTAGTCTTGCTGAAGTTATTGCTAGGAGCACAGCAGTTTTCCATGATAATAATTTTAGATCAGCTGTGTTGGCTGGCTCAAAAGGAGGTAGTGTGAGCTTTTCTAATACAAAATAGAGGTCCCAAGTAGGTATTGGTGCTCTCCTTGGGGGTCTTATGTTTTTCCCTTGTTTTAAAG
>NC_056736.1:529286692-529314708 GCF_019279795.1 Protopterus annectens
AAGGCACATAAATGAAATAAAATATAAATATTGCCCCCCCCCCCCATTTGACACTGATACAGAAGACTCTGTTCCATCTGATCTCTCCCTGTAGGAAAAGGATATCCAATTTGCAGAGCCTTTATTAAAGATTTTTTATTTTTATTTATATATTTGTTTACTGGATAAGCTCACTGGACACCTCTGGGGTGACTGGAAACACTGTCTTGTTAAGTGACTTGCTAATGCTTTCCTTCAGGAGGCTGAGGGGGTATAGGATGCTCAGGTCTATACATCTAGACATTTGGGTCTGGATCCAATTAAAGCCATGGCCATTCTTGTAGAACTGGAAACTTTGAAGGATGTGCTCACTGCAGACTCATTGGAACAGGCATCTCAGCCCCATGCTTCTAGGAAGCTGGCACCCTTCTGCTGGGTTGCATACCACTCTTTCCACTGCAAGTGCCCTGTCTTGGATCCAGCTATGGTATTTTTGCATCCTTACAATGGAGTCCAAACTGTTTTTAGCCTTCAGTAGTCTTGCCAATGACCAGGAGAGTGGCATCTTGGATTGTTTTGGGAAGAAGATAAACACTTTAGTCACCCTTGCATTCTGAATTCTCATTTGCCTGAGCCATGTGCTCAAGCATCAGATGCATAAATCAATTGGTAATCAAAGCTGGGGGATACCAGTGCTGCTGTTAAAGGAGTCTTCTTGTAGCAGGTTCAGTTGCCTCACAGGTAGAGAGGTATAGATGCTGTCAAGTGTGGCTTTAGTGCCATGCATGCAGCATCTAGGGCAGCTGCCATTATGTCAGTTATAAACAGAAAAGGCCTACCTGGAGATGCAATCCCTGCCAGAGGAAGTTAAAGCAAACATCCTTAATGTTTCATTAGACCATATTCTTCCCTTTGGATCTCCAGACCATGAAGCATTTAAAAGCCTGGAGGAGAAAGGGGAAAGTCTTTCATTCAATTAGGCAACTTTTTCACCTGTCTTTCCCCAGGTATGATATGTTATCCCCCTAAAAGGTGGCCCTTTTACCAGTGCCAAGGAAAAGGTACGAAGGTGAAAGGGAATAAGGCTGCCTTTTAAGGAGAAATGGTAAGGTAATCACAAAGGGAAACTTGAGAGCCTTCAGGGTGGCATGCCCTACAGGGAGCAGCCATAACTCTATACAGGCTTCCTTCTCTCCCCTTGCCCTAGATGTTCTTCGTGTTTCACTGTTGCAGTCATTACATTTGGGTAATCTGCTGGCAGGTTGCCCTCAGTCGGCCTGAATTCCAAAGTCTTGGGTCCTGCGTCGGTTGCTGTCTCCTCTTCCATGACGTCAGGTCGTCAGGGGTATAAAACATGCAGCCGACGCAATTTTCTTTAGTCTTTCTTGCTGCGCGGTGCCCGAAGCAGAAGCATTTCGCAAGTGCCGGTCAGCAGACTACTGAAATATTCGAGTTTGACTTTCAGAACCAAAGTCTTCACTAAAGCTAAGTACCCCGTTGAGGAAACGCTTTTCTTGCTCCATACCGATGTCAGAAAAAAATTAATAATTGTATTACTTGTGGGAAGCAAATACCTCAAGGATTTCCATTTATACTGTATTCCTTGCCTAGGACCTGATCACAATGTGCATGGCTGTCGGTTTTGTGCTAGATTTAACCAACGCACTATTAAGTGTTGGTATATTTTTTTCCCCAAAGTATTTTGGAAACAGATTTAATTACCCAGAAATGTTGTCTGATAGCAATCCGACTACCGGAGTACACAAAAAAACGCAAAAAAAAAGGACTGAGAAAGGCAGTCGAGATCCAAAACCGATGACGAAGCTTCTTCTAAGCCGTTCGCCGTTACTCAGTGAGGCGCTTTCGCAGCCCCTGATACCCACTACCTTCGAGTCGCAGGCCTCTACCGACACCCATGTAGAGTCTGGCATGCCACAAGATACTCAGGGTATTGGACCGACGGATGTATCTCCCTCGGTTGAGTCCAGAGCCACTGAGCAGGCACCGGCTTCTGAGGGTGTATTCAGACCTCAACATTTGTTTATCAAACCGGCGACGGCTGCAAAACCAAAGACAAAAGCAACTTCTAAAACTAAAAAACCGAAGCATGAGCCACGTGCACAGGCCTCTATGCCTAAAAAACAGATGATCAAAGTGGCTGAAGACCTTATTACCTTGATCAGGGGTACCCATCCCCTTCCAGATAAGAGGCCTAGGCAAGGCACTGATTATGAATCTTCAGATCAGGTTTCTATTTCTTCTGATCAGGAATTATCTATACCTCCCTATGATGATTCTGATGCAGGGGAGTCTATACCATCTGCATCTCCTCCTGAGGATTATTCTTTTAGAGAAACCTTGCATACTTTGAGGGAGCATTTTCACTGGGAGAGTCAAGATTTCTCGGAATCAAAAAAGAGGCTCAGGGATTTCCTTCTTCCTCAGCACAGGCTTTAGCCATTCCCCCTGTTTTAGACATTGTGGATGATGTGTTTTCGGAGTCGAGCTTGACCCCTGACTCCTTACCTCTGGCTCCCAGTAAGCCTGACAGATATTACAGGGTCCCTGACTCACATAAATTCTTATTTAGAAACCCTGCTGCTGATCCTGAAACTATATTTCACAGGGCCCAAAGGGAGTTAAGGCCTCAACAGCAAAAAATCCTACCCCCTCTGATAGAGATTCAAGGGCACTGGACAGATGGGGAAAAAAGGTTTATACGTCTGCAACCTTGGCAATCAGGGCCTTAAACTGTCAATTTCATATGCTTAAGTATCAACAACATGATGATGATGATTTCTGAATGTGCAGAAAATAAAGAATTGCAGGAATTATTGCATGCAGCTGAACAGGCTGGAAAGCATACTTTGCAATGTGGTTTTTGATTCCTTAAGATGCCTCCTGCAGGGCCGCAGTTACTGGATCTGTGATTAGGCGGCATGCCTGGCTAAAAACAAAATTTGCCTGATCATGTTAAAGCTAAATTGCTAGATGCACCTTTACAGCATGATGCTCTGTTTGGTATTAAGGCAGAAGAGGTTTTAAAGAAAATGGAAGACAAAGCTAAGTCTATGCAAACTGTTAAAGACTTCTTACAAGTGCAGCCATCAAGATCCAGTAGACTCTGGCCTACAAAAAATTGGTCCTTTCCTGTGCCAGACAGAGCTCAAAGGGGCAAATCCAGACGCCCTAAGGGTTCCAGATACCAGGCGCAAGATTCATACAGGTCAAAGTAATGGGGCGCTTCTACCTCAAAATCTGGAGGAGATAAAGCGCAAACCTACAGAAAACAGTCCCAATGACTTCCCTCTGCCTACAGCAAGCACTTGTCTTTTGGCAGCACCCTTAGGGAGAAAATTAGCACTTTTTGCTCAAAATTGGCAGTTAATAACCCAGGACAAGTGGGTACTAAACATAGTATCAAAGGGATACAGATTCCATTTCCACACTCTGCCAATGGCAAATGGTTGGCCAGATCTGCCAAAAAATCAATGGGCAGAGGCACAAAAAACGGTTACGTCCCTCATGGATATGGGGGCCATTCAGCCAGTACCAGAACAGGAAAAAAGACAAGAATTTTACTCAAGACTGTTCTTGGTACCCAGAAAGGACAAGGCCTGGCGGCCAATACTGGCTCTATCGATTTTGAACACATACATGGACATTCCAAAATTCAAAATGCTGACTTTGCAACAGCTTCTGCCCATGCTGGGCAAGAATGCTTGGCTGGTGACATTAGACCTAAAAGAGGCATACCTGCATGTTCCAATAAGACAATCGTGCAGAAGATACCTCAGATTCAAGGCTGGCTTAATGCATTACCAATTCTCTGCACTGCCCTTTGGCTTATCTACTGCGCCCAGGGTCTTTACAAAGTGCCTGGCACCAGTAATTGCTTACTGCAGACAGAGGAATACAAATATATCCTTACTTGGACGACTGCCTCATACAAGCAGAGAACAAGGACATTCTACTACAGCATCTGACTTTTGTGATAAGACTTTTAAAATGCCTAGGGTACACAGTCAACAAAAAGAAACCAAAGCTAGTACCCTCTCAAGAGATGATATTCCTGGGTGCAAGCTTAAATACAACTGCCCAGATGGCTTATCTCACTCCAGACAAACAAAGGCAACTGACTACCTATTTCAAGGAAATGGCAACAAAGGCCCTGTTATCGGCAAGAAAAATTCTGCAGGCTTTGGGCTTCATGGCATCCTGCATCTTATTAATTCCATATGCAAAACTGCATATGAGAAAAATTCAATGGTACCTAAAAAGTGTTTGGACACAACATTGCCACAGTCTGGAAACAATGATTACTCTGATTCCCTGCCTGCAACAGGAGTTTCGATGGTGGGCAAAGGCTTGTCACCAAAACAAGGGGCAGCCATTCTCACTACCCCCAGCCAGGCAGAGCCTAACGATGGATGCATCAGATTATGCCTGGGGGGTACACATGGCAGGAAGAGGCATTCAGGGCACCTGGTCCACAAACCAAAAGCATCTACATATCAATCAAAAAGAGATGCTAGCTGTTCAGAATGCCGTGACAGCCTTCAACGACCTACTTCATCCGGGACAACTACTGATAAAGACAGACAACACCACGGTTATGTGGTACATAAACAAGCAGGGGGGCACTCATTCTTATCCGCTGTGCAGACTAGCTATGGCTTTATGGGGCACAGCATTGACTTACCAAGTTCATCTGCAGGCACAATTCCTGCCAGGAAAGGAAAATACTCTGGCAGACGAACTAAGCAGAAACCTCATGGAGTGGCACCTGGATCCACAAGTCTTCAGCATGATAACATAGAAAATGCGACGCCCGGACATAGATCTGTTTCCCTCCCCTCAAAACAATCAACTAAAAAGATTCTGCACAAGGACTTATCACAGACAAAGCCGGGAAAGTGGACGCCTTATCTTTCAACTGGACAAACCTATCAGTATATGCCTTTCCTCCACAGCCTCTCCTCCCCAAGGTACTCCTAAAGGTCAGGCAGGAGAAACCAAAAATGATTCTGATTGCCCCAGACTGGCCATGCCAGTACTGGTATCCGATCTTAAGGAACTTGTCCCAATGCCCAGCCTGGACCTTACCTCAAATACCTCACCTACTGTCCCAACAAAACAAACAAATTCTGCACAGCCAACTCAGGAATGTAAACCTGGCGGCATGGTGGATAATGTAGCCATACAAACCACACCTCTCAGTAAAGCTGTGATGGATGTCATTTTAGAGGCCAGAAGGCCTAGTACTAGAAAATCCTATGCTGGGAAATGGAAGAGATGTTGCGCTTGGAACCAAGCTCAAGGAACTGATACAGCTGTCCCAAATATTCCTCAGATTTTGCAATACTTAACTGAGATGCTGAACAAAGGCCTATCTTTTTCATCAATTAAAATCCATGCCTCTGCCATTTTGGCTCATTACAATACAGAGCCACCACTCTTTTCTTATAAAGTTCTTATCTTGGAAAACAGCTCTTCTCCTAGCAATAACTTCTGCAAGACGAGTTTCAGAGCTACAGGCTCTCATGGCTGTGGAACCCTTTATCATTTTTTATACAGACAGGGTCTCTCTGAGAACAAACCCTACATTTATGCCTAAGGTGGTATCCAGTGTAGCCCTTAACCAAACAATTAATTTGCCAACTTTTTATCCAAATCCACAGAACAAGGGGGAGAAAATTATGCATTCTTTGGACGTACACAGACAACTTAGTTTCTACTTGGACAAAACTTGTTTTCAGAAAGATGGAACAATTACTAGTGGCATATCCCACAGCATCACAAGGAAAGGCTATATCCAAGCAGGCTATTTCAAAGTGGATAGGTCTCTGCATTCGTTTCTGCTACTCACAGCATGGCAAACCAGTGCCTAAGGGCATTAGGCCACATTCAACCAGAGCTGCAGCCACTTCTGCAGCCTTTCTCAGGGGAGTACCAACCAAAGACATTTTAGAGGCTGCTACTTGGAGTTCAGTGCATACCTTTACAAAACATTACAATCTGCCTCTTTACTCTAAATCCAGGGCAGGCTTTACCACTGCAGTTCTGCAGGGCCTCATAGCCACTCCTAATGCTGTTTAGCTCCAGCCCCCCCATCCATAGCTTTGGGACTCCACCCAAATCTAATGACTGCAACAGTGAAACGCGAAGAACATAGTACAGTTGTGTACACTTGCCATAAATGTAGATGTTCGAGTGTATTCATTGTTGCAGTCCAGGTTACCCACCCGCCATCCCCCTTATTTTTGCTGGAACTTATCTTTACTTCTCTAATCTATACAACCTAGGTGGTGTATTTGCTTATAGATGAAAGTAAAGCTTATTTTTGGTGCATGTATGTTTTATTTACATAATTTTAGCCTACCCTTTTGGGGGCACCTGACATCTGGGGCAAGAAAAACTGAACAAAATGGCGTTGGCTGCATCTTTTATACCCCTGATGACCTGACATCAGGGAAGAGGCGACCGCAACCAATGCAGGACCCAAGACTTTGGAATTCAGGCCGACTGAGGGCAACCTGCCAGCAGGATAACCCAAATGTAATGACTGCAACAGTGAATACACTCAAACATCTACATTTATGGTAAGTGTACACAACTGTACTTTGATACCTCCCAACGTAGCAACACTCCAGCTGGCAGCTTGGCTGATTTGACTTTGTTATGCTTTAGGCACCATTTCTTAGAGTATGCTTACTATCATGACGGAAGCTAGGAAACCTGCTACAAAGAAATCTTACCTAATTAAATGGAAGGGATTTTCACTGTTGTACCAGAGGAGGAATCTCGCTGACCTTGAAGTACTTTGTGGAGCTGCTGAAGTCGAGACTGACCTATACTTTGTTGAAATTTAAACCTGTGTGCTGTTTCCACCTGAATTCCCCTGGACCCCCCCCCCCCCCTGTCATGTAAACTATCTCTCAGACACTTCATAAATGATGTACTTCCATCTAATAGTTACTATTAGGAATGTTCCCCTATAAAACCCTTAGTTTTGTCCTAGAAAAGCTTACTCAAGACCCATTTGAGTTAGCAATTATAGCCCTAATTTTCCTTACCTGGAAAATAGCCTTGCTACTTGCAGTGACATCAGCCACAAGGTTATCCACTCTCTGAATCCTAATGTGCAAAGAATCTTTGTTGGTCTTTCATAGAAATGAGGTCAGTCTGTGTATGAGCCCTACCTTTATGTCAAGGTGGTTAGATCTCATTCAACAAGGTGCATCTTTTGTGACCATGGCCTTTCTCAAGAGATTAAGCTCTCTGGCAGTCCTGAAGGCAACTACATGGTCTTTCATACATATCTTTTTCCAGACATTATAGATTGGACATCATCTCTATAGAAACAGGACAGGGTTTGCTGCAGCCATTTTCCATGGTATCCTGCAACCTTCCACAAGGACCCTGCCTTACTTCTTAACCTTAAGTTGTTGGAACCTTTCCAAGAATGATGGCTGCAACAGTGATTTAATATTATGTATATAGCCCAGTTGTGTTAGTAACTTACCATAATAATAGATGCTTGAGTATAATCACTGTTGCAATAAAGTTTCCTTCTGTCCCTCCCCAGTCCCTTTTCTTCTTTGGGGAATCCTCTCACTGTACAGTTGTCTAGGAGGCCTCTATTTTCTCCAAGTCAGGATATTGTTGAGGATTCGTGTTTTACAGGTTTTTTGCCCGCACAGTCCTTTGTCCAGGAAAGATGTTTTAGTTTAACCTCGCTTAATCAGGCAGTACTGTAGTTCTGGGACTTTGATGGGCACCTGTTTGCTACCTTGCAGGTAAGGAAGAACCAAAGATGATGTAGGCAGATGTCAGACTTGTACAAGGAGTGTGCTGATGTCCCATACCTGTCTCTGTCTGGGCAAAAGTAGAAATGTTGCATAACAAATAAGGGCTAACTAAAAGACCCTACCAATAGAAAGAATGTATGCAAATTAAGGAGTAAAATTGACATCCAGTTGGAAAACAGCAGAAATAACCAATCAGAAATGAGTTTTAACCCTAGCTGTTTGTGCCAACCTCTCCTTCCTCATCCTTTGTGGAAACTTGTATATAAGAGCAAGCCATGTGCTAATTTTGTTAAACATTTTGGATCTGAAGAAGTTTATTCAGATTAGTGCTTCTGTCTTATAAACTTTGAAGAAAACTGACTAAAAGCAAATTTTTCTGAAATTCGTTAAAGCTTCTACTCGTTTAAGAACTTTTTTTAAGGGATCAAAGTCTTTTGACGTAGAGCTTCTAGCAAGTTGCAAGGGTTCATTTTCGACAGTAACTCAGCACCACCCAAGCTAATACTTTTGGCTATAGCTTGAAAGTTGGGACAGACTTTGGACCTTCGGTGGCAGAAGTCCCAAGAGTAAGGCTTGACTGCAGCAGTGATCATATTGAATAATCTACTTTTATGATAAGTTGCTAACGCAGTTGTACTTTTTCTCCTTCAGAGCTAAACTCAAAGGCTTCCATTTTGGGGAAACGGCATCACAAAAACAGTAAAGGCACAAAATGAAACCTGGAAGATGAAGTAAATTGTGCACCGATAGTGAAAGTATCACAAGTCCAGACAGCTTTGTTTTAAAATCAATTTAATATAACATGGAAAATGTCAATCTTGCTTGCATTTACAGAAATTGTAGCCAGAACACTTTCATGGTATACATTTAACTAAACATATGATCGCTTTTGTGTAGTGAAACCGCTTTCACCATTGCTTTAGTTAATGCCTCTGCTTTGATTCCAGAAGTTGGTAGCCTTGTCTGTCCCTTAGAGTATGCAGTGCTAGCAGAGATATTATAAGGTAATAGAATAGGAACAGGTGCACTTCAACTAATGCAGGTTACTTGTACTCCGGCCTGGCATATATGCCCTCTTGTGAGGGCCAAATTAAGTGCTCAAGTCGTTCTTCCAAGCAAGCAGCAAAATCTAAGAAACAAGAGATCTGATTTCAATCTTCATGCAGTCCTTGACAGTGTGGTTTTGTTCTGAACCTTGGAACCGAGATGGCCATTTACTTCAGCTCACGCTCTCCAAACTCTCGAGCCAGGCTCTACCCATAATGTTCCTCAGAGAAATTACCCCAGATCTCATTTGCCGCTTCGCAGACCAGATGCTTCCGTTTCTTTTCTCTAGCCTTGGAGTATTTTTGTGAGTTTTGTCTAATTTATACACTTCCGCCTTCGATAATATAACTCTTTGTATTTCTACCCACTCCTCCTTTTCTTATCTCAGCTAATTTTTCTCCTTTTGTCTCTTCTACCATTGGTAGACTGTCCAGTACCATCATTGGTACCCCTTCCACTCTTTTTGCTTACCATTTTAAGGTATGCTTACATACCATTGTTGGTATTTTCTACCTATTAAAAAAATAAACAAAAAACTTTCTTCCTGTTGTATTTTTTTCACTCTGTTTTGTAGTGTGCTTGCAGACCATCTCTTCCGGTTTTTATGGCCGAACAACTGGAAAAACTTCTAAACCCTGTATAGGCACCTCTGGGTTTAAGAGGTGTAAAAAAAAGTGAGGGCAATATGCCCAACTCAGACTGGCATACCATATGTATGTACTGCCTTGGAAAAATACACTTACAGGAAAACTGTGCAATTTGTCATGGATTTTCAACCTGAACTTTAACGGAAAGAAAGAATAGACTAATTTTGAAAGGACTTCTTAAATCTGGATTTGACGAGGCTATTTCCAAGTCCAGGACCGAAGCTAGCACTTCCTCATCTTCATCACCTGCTTCAAAGAAAAGGCTCTCCTCGGCCCCAAGGTCCTTGAAACGGACAAGGAAAATACCTAACACTTCCTCGGTACTGAAGAGTTCATCAGCAACCACAGAATCTGACTGACTGGAACTACTTCTAAATTGGCTTTGGGAGCTGACAGCTTCTTCTTCGGCACCTATTGATCTGTCTGTACCAAAGCAATTAGGGCTGCCACCGCTCACAAGAACGTCATATTCCCCATCTGTGGACCCTTTTAAAGACTCTCCTGTCATGAAAGTGAGACCCCCTAAATCTCCTTCCACTGCATCTGTTCGATCTACTAATAGTCTCTCAGAGGCAGACATCATGAGACTGGAGGATCAACTGCTGTTGGCAAGGGGATTGTCCTCTGTTCCAAGCCACACCAACATCGAAAGCATTCATCCTATGACACCCCATACCCTCCTACTCCAAATCTTGCTGGTGCTTTGAACCCCTCGATCCCAAGTGTCCCAGCTCTGACTGTCTCTGTTCTGGTAGCATCTTCATCTCTGGTTCCAAGAACCGCCTTATACCTCCAAGCTTTCGGCACCGGAGACCTCCCGGGGTCAAGACTCTCCGGTCAGGTCCAAGATACATGGTACTTTTTCAGTTCCATCAGAACCATCCATGTCTCTCGGTGCCTCACCTTTTTAGCATTGACACAGGCTTCTGTTCCCAGGGCTGCCTCCTCAGTGCGGGGTGTGACCGCAGTTCTGAAAGAGTGTATTTCAGTTCCAGGCTCCCATCCCTCTATGGGGAGGGCCAACCTTCTGGATTATGGAGAAGGCATTGTCTATTGGAGACACAGTCCTTGCCATCCCTGTTGGGACAGATTTCGGTATCTCCTCGACCTGAGCTGCCATCAGTCTCCTCCCCAGGACAGAGGGCACAAAAGTCTCAGGTAACACCTACTGTAGAAGTCTCCTCTTTGGATACTTCCCTGGATCATCCTCCCCAAGGAAGTCCCTATGAATAGAAAGTACAAGAGGAAGCACTTAGACTCTTCAAAAGAGTCTTTCACTGAAGATACTGATTTTGAAGAAGGGGAAGGTTCCCCCAAGTCACCCCCTGATGATGATTCCTTCAGGAGCATCCTAGAACTCCTGAAACAGAGGGTTGGCTAGTCTTCCTCCCAACCTTCCTTGGAGGAATCCGTAAACCTGGAGGCTTTTTCTTCCCTACCCTTTAATTCTTGGATCTCTCCGCCTGCTGACTACCTCATTAAACTGATTGCTGAGTGGGTGTGGAAGATGCCAGATTCCATAGAGCCAATCCCTATGAGACGTGATGGAGTATTATCAGCCCCTAAGGAGGAACCGAATTGGGCCAGAGTAATTCCCGTTGATGCCATGGTGGTAGCGGCAGCCACCAGAAAGGAACTTGCCGAGGAAAGTCCTACTATCCATCCTCCTAACAAGGAGTCTACGACTTTGGGTAGATTTGTGAAGTGCATTTATGCTTCATCGACCTTTGTTCGAAGGTCCTTGAATTATGTGGCGCACTTTATAAGACTACAGAGGGATCTTATCAAGGAGCTCTCAGATATCCTCAAAGGAGCAACCCTAGAAGTAATTTCTAACTCGTCCATGCAGCTCGTTGCCCATGCAGTTGATGGGACGACTCGGGCAGTGGGTTCAGGCATAGCCATCAAAAGGCATTCCTGGATGTGCTTGTGTGACTTTGCAGAGCCATTTAAAGCATCATTCATCAACACTGTTTGACAGATCTTTCCTTTTTGGTCCCAAGGTAAAGGATACCCTAGCCAGATGTGAAAAGGATGGGAAGACGCTTTCTGCCATTGGCATACATTTCTCCACTCCTCAGAGACCATAGTGTAGGAACCAGCGGAGTGGGAGACTATGCTTTAAAAAATCCAAAGGGCCTTGCCAGGATTTATGAGGGAACGATTTCTCACTGGGCAGAGGGGGAAGCAATGGAAGACACTGCCCTAGAGGCCAAAATGGACCGGAAAATCAGGGATCCAGAGAGACCGTCTCTAGAGCTTCCTACCAGCACCTCTGAATGGGTGCCCGCCTCTGGAAGACAGTCGGGGGATGGCTTTCTCTGCACTAATCTGACTGACTGGCAAGTGTTAACAGACAAATGATTGTAGGGAATTGAATCCAGAGGTTACCAAATTTCTGTATCACAACCTCCAAAACTCCAGAAAAAACTCTCAGATCTACCACCCAGTCTCAAGGAAGCTGCAGTTCTAGAAATTCAAAAACTAAGCAAAAGAGTCATCCAGAAAGCCCCACCAGACCAGAAAGGATCTAGAAAGCCCCACCAGACCAGAAAGGATCCAGATTTTACTCAAAATTCTTTAGTACCCAAGAAAACAGGGGAATGAAGACCCATCTTGGATCTCATCCAATTCAACAAGGCAGTTCAACAAACCAAATTCCAGATGGTCACGATTCAGTCAGTACTTCCATTTGTGGAAAAAGATGAGTGGATGTGATCTGTCAACCTCCAAAAGACACTTATTACCACATAAAAATGGAAAAGAGCTCCAGGAGGTTTTTGCACTTCCAGCTGGGAGCCAGTCATTTCCAATTTAGAGCACTACCCTTTGGATTCACCCCAGCCCCCAGGGTGTTTACAAAGTGCATGGCAGTGGTAGTAGCTCATCTAAGACTGCAAGGTTTTCGAGTATTTCCATATCTCAACAAATGAATCCTCACTGCTGCCAGCAGGCATCCAAACGAGCAAGAGATTACACCATACAGCTCTGCACATCTCTAGGAATAGCTATAAACTTCGAAAAGTCCACAATTTAACCTACTCAACTGAATTTCATTGGAGCTTACTTTGATATTGTCTCGGGAATTGCATGTCTTCCTCCAGGAAGGTTACAACGTACAAGATCCCAGGTCGGTCAATTACTACGCAATAACAAGGTCCCTAACAAGGTCCCAGCCAAATTAGTTCTTCAAACATTAAGCTCTATGGCAGCAGCAATCACTCTAGTAGCCATTGCAATATCTGGATGTGATTCCTTACCAAGTGAACTAGTCCCAATGGTCTCTCATACACCAACCAGTGTCTCAGCCAATTCTGATTACCAGACCTGTTGTGGTGGCTACACTCCAACCAGATTTTCTTGGGTCGTCCTTTCCTTCTCCCCCAGCCCCAAGCCACAGTGACCACAGATACTTCCCAGACAGGGTGGGGGGACATTATCTGGGAAGGACAGTCCAAGGCACATGGTCCCAATTGGAGACCAACTTGCACATCAGTGTACTAGAGATGAGGGCAGCACTGTTAGCATTGCAAGCATTCCAGGATGTCCTCTAGATACAGTAACGATTCAGGTGGACATCGTCAAGGGGGAACCAAATCTTACCCATTGTACTGAGAAGCACTTCGAGTTTGGCAATGGGCAATTTCTTCCAACCGCTTTCTCACAGCAATGCACATTCCAATGAGCTCCAATGTGATAGTGGACAAATTGAGCAGAACTATTCTCTTGCTTCATGAGTGGTTTCTTAATCCAACAGTGGTGAACAACATTTTTCACCACTGGGGCCAACTTTGCCTTGATCTTTTTGCCTCTCCTCTAAACAAGTGCAGAATTTACTTTGCCATAATCCCCCCTCAGGGGGAGTCCTCCAGAGACTCTCTTCTCCACACTTGGCCTCCTGGTCTGCTTTTTGCCTTTCCCCCAATTGCATTCATTTCTCAGTTCCTGATTAACCAAAAGGACAGAAAATTCAGTAATCCTCATTGCCCCCTTCTGGCCTCGACAAGTTTGTTTTCCCTTCCTGTGACCTCATTTAATTCGGAAACCATGGATTCTGGACAGTTCCAGATCTACTGTCTCACCCTGAGGACATGGTGCATCTGAATCTCCAAAACCTCAAGCTCACTGCATGGCTTCTCCAATTCCCTTGATTGCCAGGCATCCCTCTCTTTCCTCACTTGTCTGACAAATGATCACTCATCACAGATAGTCTACAAGGAGATTATAGCAAAGTAAATGGGCGAAATTTGCTAGATGGCCACGGGATAATGAGATGGATCCTTATTCCAGTCCTATCCACAAAGTATTGGATTTTCTGGCTTCCCTTTCTGTCTGGTTCCTCTGCTTCAACAATTAGTGCACCTAGCTGCAATTTCAAATTTTCATATAGGACTGGAGGGTGCCCCTCGGATGTCATAGACAGTGTAAAGCATTCCTAAAAGGTCTTCTAATGTTGAGACCTCCATTTAAAGAACCTCTTCCTCCTTGGGGTCTAACTGTGGTCCTTCAGGCCCTGACTAGGAACCTCTTTGAACCATCAGCAACTTGTGACTTAAAACATCTGTCTTGGAAAACCTTATTTTTGGTAGCTATCACTTCTGCCAGAAGAGTCTCAGAACTTCAGGCCCTATCGTATGAACCTCCATACTTAATTTTTCATAAGGATAGAGTTGCACTTCGATCTAATACTTCTTTCTGCCCAAGGTTGTATCCGAGACTAATATTAATCATAGTCTGCAGTTACCAGTCTTTCCCAAATTTTTCTAACGAGGGAGAATATGCTCTCCATTTACTTGACATGCATAGACCGCCACATTTTTGTCATCACAGGACTAAAGTATTTAGAAAATCAAACCAATTTTTTGTGGTATTTTCGTCTGTCATCACAAGTCCAGACAGAGTTGTTTTAAAATCAATTTAATATAACCTGGAAAATGTCAGTCTTGCTTGCCTTTACAGAAATTGTAGCCAGAACACTTTTCATGATGTACATGTAACTAAATATCTGAATGGTTTTGTTTAGTGAAACAGCTTTCACCATTGCTTTAGTTAATGCCTCTGTTTTTTTTCCAGAAGTTGGTAGCCTTGTCTGTCCTTTAGAGTATGCAATGCTAGCAGAGCTATTGTAAGATAATAGAACAGGTGCAAATCAACTAATGCAGGTTACTTGTACTCTGGCCTGGCATATGCCCTCTTGCCAAATTAAGTGCTCAAGTCATTTTTCCAAGCAAGCATCAAAATCTGTCCAGTTAAGAAACGAGTTTACTCTTTCTTCATTTTCTGAGGACTCCATTTTCTGAATTCTGTATGTCATCTCTCCCCAGGAGGCTTGACAGCTGCCCTCCCCCCTTCTGCTCATGTCTTCCTAATGACATAACTTATAGGGACAGATTGTGGTTAATTAAGGAGGCATAGAGGATAGATTTGAAGGTCTTAACACCCAAGAGAAGAAATTATAAACTGTTGAGACAGCAATATTAATACCCTTGGACTACATCTCTTGCTGCAGAATCTTTCTAGGATGTCCTGTAAGCAGATAGGAAAGCTCCAGATTCACAATCCTCTGCAGTAAAAATGCAGACTGATTAGTTGGAGCTTCAGCAGACGAGCTAGAACTTTGCAGGAACCCCAAAGCTGGCCCTGCATTTATTGATTATATACCTTCCCAAAGCCAGAAATAAACTTCATTTCTAGCTGCTTGCTTGACAGATACATTTGTGGCTGACTAGAGGGGAGGGGTTTACATAGCAGCTTTAGCAGTTTGATCCGGGCATTGTTTCTGCTTGATGCAGTACCAGTGCAGGACCAAAGTACAGAACTGTCACTAAAAAGTGGTCAAAAGAAGGTGGATCCTTTTGCTGTGTGTGTACGTGATATATATATAGATATATAATAGAGAGAGATTTAGATGTACTTTGTATAGATAGGATTGCTGTTTTGAGGGCTAGAGTGAGTGACTATATTTTTATAGTTATAGTACTTGTCCACAGAGAAATGGACAAGGCATTTTTTTAGAAAATGCAGTTGATGTGGCCACAAGGTTCCATCCCAGGACACCCAAGATTTACACATGGTGTGCCTTGGGGACCAGACCACTTGAAGCACCTATATAAAATCTCTGCAAGTCCTTCAGCAGAGGGACTCTGGAGGAAAGGAGTGAGCTTATATTGAATGTTCTTCTCTCACAAGAAGAGAACAGATGAAGAAAGAGGGCAAGGATAAAGAAAAAGTAGAAAAGAGCAGAACAGTCAATGGATCCTGTCCTGTTCCTCTAAACTACCGAGATCAGATAAACAGTCAGCCAAGACCTTTCTGCCAGTGCCAATCCACCCTTATATGGACCCACCACAAGGAGCTGGATCCCAGGTGCCTTAACAGCTGTCCTGTCAGGGAGCCTGTCTGTTTGAGGTGGCGATTATTCCAGATCCTTCTCCAAGGAAAAGAGTATGAAGCTCTAATGGAAGGAACTCAAGTATGTGTAATCCAGGCCCACATCTGTGTCTTCCTGTTCAACAAGGTTTGTCAGGAGTCCCCTCATACAGTACAGTTTGGAACACATGACCTCATACCGTGCAGTACAGTTTGGAACACATGACCTCATACCGTGCAATACAGTTTGGAACACATGACCTCATACCGTGCAATACAGTTTGGAACACATGACCTCATACCGTGCAGTGCAGTTTGGAACACACGACCTCATACCGTGCAGTACGGTTTGGAACACATGACCTCATACCGTGCAGTACAGTTTGAAACGCATGACCTCATACCGTACAGTACAGTTTGGAACACATGTCCTCATACTGTACAGTTTGGACACATGATGAGGATCTTCATAAAAGCTCAGACTTGCACAGAGAGATTTGGAGCTGACTAAGCTATTGGTGCCATCTGTGTCAATATCAAGGGGGAGCATGAGACTTTTTTTTGTTTTCTCTCTGCATCAATTCTAACACCAACCCCTTCGCTATTGAGTGCGACTTGGCTCGGAGGTCAATGTCAGAAGTTGCTGTTGGTTCTGATCTCATTGAGACCATTTACATTCTCCAGTACTTCAGTATTTGACCTTTTGATGCCAAAGCCACCTTTGGGTCTAGGAGTTGTCTTGATATTACCTTACCTCTGTGCCTGGCCATCATCAATGTCGACTTCTACTGCACAGAGATAGACTTTGGTACTGGCTTCATTGGCACCTACAGACACTTCAACATTTGAAGTTTTAGAAAAATTGAATGCTATGTCAAAACATCAGGACAGAACAAAAGCTCCACCTCCTTTGGCTCCATCCTTCAACATCTGGCAGGTGAGAGCTTTTGTACCAGTTGTGAGCTCCACCATTAGGAAGCTTTGAAGAACATCAGAAGGAGACATCCTTCAGGGTCAGACCCAGCCTCCTCTGATTTTGGATGACTTCCAAACTGAGGTACCTAGCGAGAGGAAGTACAGGAGGAGGATGCACTTAAACGTCCTGGAGTCTTCTTACCCTAGGATTCAGGCCTCCGTGAAGGGGAAGAATCCCCTCGGTCCTATTTGGATGACCCCAGATTTGGTGAAATTCTGGAATTAGTAATGCAGAAGGGGGTACTTGGCCCATAGATCCACCTTCCTGATTAATTTCTCTAAGTCTTTTTTGTGTTTGTAGTACCATGACTGGAATGGATCCCATTCCCAAGTCGATGTACGATTAATGTTTATGAAATTAGGTTTGTTTCGATCTTTATTTGCCAAAAGTGCTCTTCACAGCACCAGCAATGTGCCCAGAATTGAGGACTCCTGCAATTTGTATGGAGTTACTTGTATTGGTAGCATATGTAAATACAATTATAAGCTCTTTTGTTAAACCTTTTGCTCCTACTACTATTTGAACGGTCTGTGCATCTTTCACATTTTTGTCTCCAAATCCTGGTATTTTATGACTTTGTCTCTGTGCGCAAGACACACTAATCACCAGGTGTAGCAATTTCAATGATCAATGCTGATTTTCTTTTTTTCCCTGAACTACGATATCCAGTTTTCTTGAACCTTTTTTTTTTTTTTTTAACTCTGCAGTAGGTGACCCCATGTGATACAAACTTTATCATTCTGTACAATGTCTTGTGGTTCTTGTGTCCAGTGCTTCTTAGTAATATTCAATATTGCAGTGTTTGCACACTCCATATGCAACAGTCTTGTCACATTGTTGTGTCTTTCAGTATACAGGCATGCTGTACAAGAGCCAGTTCTGTTACTGCAGTCTTCTTTATTAATGTGATAGCCCTGAAAATCTGTGAGGCAGTAACGTAGATCACCAGCCAGCCATACTTTCTTCTGCAAGCTAGTGTAAGTCCAAATTCAAATCTGAGTGCAAAAACCTAAGCAATAATGCAAATAATAAAGATAGTTTATGGTTATAATTGTAAATATCAATTTAAAGAATTTAAAACTTTACTGAGGAGGAGATTTTACCTCATAAGCAAGGCTGGACTACTGGACTACAAGTAGAGTAGTTTTTGCCACTGGAGTCCTGCAGGGTATGTTAGCTTCCCCACTGCTGGCATTTACAATTAGTATTAATGTAGCAGTGAGCACCGTGACTAAAATGGTACAGCTCTGATCAACTCACTGCAGCAGTAGATGTTTGTGTAAAAGTGCCACTACAGTAGTTTAGACTCCAATCCATTTTCCTCCTACCTTCCTTATTCCTGGGTGGTCTCTGCTACTGAGAGTATCGAAAAGAAATAATTAAATATTTTTTTTTCCTTTCGTGGAGCCCAAGATAAAACTGTGCTACCCACATTTCTATGTTTGGTAGTATTTACAGACACTTGCTGGAGAAAAGCCTGCTTGTGTACCAAAAAGAACTGGAGATGACCTAGGCTGATCTCCTCTTTCTGCTCCGTAACCTCCTGAAGTCTATGATGTGAAGAGGAGACAGTGTTGCCCTCAGTGTGTCCAAAGCTCTGGAAGTCAGGCTAGCGAGTAGCTGTCTGTCTGGTTAATTGTCATCCATTATGAAGAATACATCTGTATTGATTCCTGTATCTGAACTACTGCTGTGTCTATATTGCATTGTCGAAAGCTGACAATATAGAATCTGATGTTGTCGACACGACAATAGCGAATGTTCAGAATATCAAATGTGTAAACGGAAATCTCCGTAAGGGGAGATTTCCATTTACTTCAATGTAGTGCGGTCTCGGAGTTGATATATTTAAGTAGCGGGGGGTGTGGGAGGTGCATGGGGGCTTGCCCCCCTGCCTACACCCTTTAGGTTTTTTTCTTATTATTTTTTAGGAACATTCGATGTTTTAATAGTTTGATCATTAAAGGTCGACCTTTAGTGATTCAAACTATTAAACATTCGATGTTCTAATATAGACCCACGACTGCTTTGGTAAATTGAGTGTTCAACTGTACTTTCTTTGGGTTTGTGAATACACTTGGGGATTTGAAACCTCTTTTCTGCATTAGTGCTTAGAATGAGTGTTACTCTTCAATCCTTGTTTACAAACTTAGCTTGACTTAATGGATGCAAAATTAAGTTGTAAAGACAATTCTGCATAGCTAATTTTCATTATTTGGAATATTTTGGTATGCTGCTATCTTTCCAAATAAAAAAATAAGGTACTGCATGAGAATCTGCACAAGGTTTATGACTGTTACTGTAACTCTTCCTGAAGAATGTAGTACAGCTTTGTGCAAGTATAGTTAATATAAAAGTAGGTTTTCAAGGTGAAGTCATCCCAACGATAAAATTACCCTCCCTCTCTTTGTAGTGGTGCTTCTAATTTTCTTAGTGTTTCATTAAATTGTAATGTAGTTACCTTTAGTGATTATCACAGTAGTAATATTTTGTTATGATTATAATAAACTAGTGTACTTAGGATAAGTTCCAGTGAAGGTCATCTGGGAAAAATATGAGGCTGTTCTTGACTTGCATTCTCATTCTCTGGAGACCTGTAGCCAGAAGAACCTTGTCCATTCGGTTGACTGAGTCCTGTGTGTTAGGTTTCCACAAGACAAATATGCCCCCAGTTTTTGGACACATTTTGCAAAATGTGTTTCTGTCTCAGTTTCTATTCCAGACATTTGTAATGCAGGCATATAGAGAATTGTACACAAGCAAGGTTGCCATTTTGGCTTGGAAGCCTGCAGAAGGCTTTTCTCAAACCAGCAGTTTTGCTGTTATGCAGCTGGCTGCTACTTTTATTTTGCTGAAACCAAAGACATGTTCTTTGAAAGGTGTACTGGATAAGCATGGGATATTGGCCATCTGTATTGGGATGCTTTTTGTCTTGCCTTTAATGGTAATATACTTCCTCATCATCTTTATGGAACAGAACAGCTTTCACTGTTCTCTCTGTCCTGGGAAGGAAGCATATTTGGGAAAAAATGTAAATTTCTATAACTTGTACAACTTTAAACACTTTTCAGTAAGTGTAATTCTATAACTTGTACAACTTTAAACACGTTTCAGCAAGATTAAGCTTAATTTACACAGTTTTGCAAAACTCTGACAGCTGGGAGGTGGAAATACATTGGCACAAAACTTAAATTCTCTGAAAATATATCTCTCAGATCTTTCCAACTGCTGGAAGACATAAAACAAAACACTTAGAAAACAACACAGAGAGTCCCCTAGTGTAGACATCCTGTCTCCTGTTGACTTAAACTGAAAGATAACTTTTATAGCACAATTGTAAAACAATTTAATTTCAACTATTTTCTTGAAGTTTTGCAAGTTAACCCCTATGTTCTAATTCACACTGTTAAAACACATACATTTACACAATTACAATAATTTCTATACATTTCTCTTCTAAGCCAGCAGGACATGATGTTGGTTACATTTTACCTCAGTACATAACATACAGTTCTAACACAGTTGTCGCACAAGCATCTTACATGAAGCATGTTGGCATTCACAAATGACACACAACCACTTACAGAATTCCAAATAGCTGGGCTGGTAGTATTTCCTTCTGTTACATTTCTATAAAAATTATATCAATATTCACAAATGACACAGAATTTACAAAATATAAAGTAGGGCATCAAAGAAAGGCAGCTGGCATGACCATTTTGTTTTGAGAAAGGGATGTGACAATAGCTCGTAGTGCTTTGAAAACTTATTAAAAATGCGTATGTAAAGTCCATTTTTTTTTAAATTAGTACTATTTGAAATTGACCTCTTCTAAGACTGGCATTTGCACATAGTTTCTTCTACATTGTATCATGTATGTGCAGATATGACAGTCCGTTAAAAATGCACAGTCTGCACAGAAATTCAGTTACTGCTGGTTCATAACCTGTCCAACACAAAACACGCAAGTGAAGATTCCCAGAATAACTGGTGAGTAGAGTTAGCCTTGGCACAGAAACAAAACAGCACTTTGTGCTTTTTAATCCTTATTCATCAGAGGTTTGTCTGGTAGAATTAGCAAGGAGGAAAAGATGAGACAGATGGACTCTGGCAGGACAAGACTACTACATCAGTAACACTGAGCGGAGGCTTGGTGCAAGTTAGACGTGAACAGACTAGGCACTTTTAAATGCACTGGAAGGGGATGTACTAGATGACATTTGCATTTTCCAGTGTGACACATACCCTTTCTAGTGGGGAGTCTCAGGAGAAGAGGTAGTGAAGTGTCAGTATTAAAGTCCCTTCCTTTCCTTTAGAGAGGGTCACCACTACTTTTGTAACATCACAAATGTATTGTGAGGACTGCTGAGTGCAAATCTAACTCTCACCTCTGTCTTTATTTGAGGTAATTGTCCGTTTATATGAAGAAGGCATGCGGTCAGGTTAGTCGAGGCTAGTACCAGAAATATTACAGTGATGACCTTTTGGGGCGGGAGGGGTGTGAACAGTAGCTAAACCTTAGAAAGGAGAGAAAAATCACACATGAAGGGTGCTGTGGGATATACAGCATTCTCAGTAAGCATGTTAAAAAATGAAGATTTAAGTGTATGATTTTTTTTTTATTCTTTTGCAGATAGTGGTTATCCTGCCTACTTGGGGGCACGATTGGCTTCTTTCTATGAACGAGCTGGGAGAGTGAAGTGTCTAGGTAACCCTGAACGAGAGGGCAGCGTCAGTATTGTGGGAGCGTAAGTCCATAATCATTTCATGTGGTTTTGCTGTTAATATTTCAACTAGTGTCTTGTATGCCGAACATCAGAGTTATCATACCTCTCAACCTGGAAACATCGAAAATCTGGACAAAGGCCCATGAAAAATATGTACAAATCTGTATGCTGATTAACATAAAATCTGCCTACTTCTGTAACCCCGCCCACTCAGATGGAATTGTGGGATATCAACTTTCAAATGCAAACTGAAGAACAGACAACCAAAACATGGCCCCAGGCCCAGACCCTGTAGTAAATGGTAATCATTTGTTTTAGAAATGTGTAGCAATGATGTTCATTGGGAAGGGAGAGGATGATGAACCTTAGGATTTTGTTTCTTCTGGTGACTTGCAGTATGTGGGTTTGGTGGTAGAAGTAGGGCATTTAATGATAGGCAATATTCTAATCTTAACAAAAGATTATAGTTTGCTAGGACCTCCAAAAGTCATTCTCCATGGCCTACTGATCAGTGGTGTAGCTATAGCTTGTGCCGCCTGGGGCTGTCTTTGTTTGCCACCCTCCCCCCTCACAAAATCATGGTCGAATGGTGTTCCCCCATACAAAGCCCTCCCCCCTGCAGCCATTCCAATGTCCCACTACTAGGCTATTTCCCCTCATTTACCATAAACACTGTAATGTGCATACTGCTTTACTTCTACAGTGATTATTTGGATTTCATTTAAAACTTTTATTTTATAGCACAAACACTAATAGACGTCTGATAAACAAAGCAATACAGTCTCACAATGAAAATAGACTTGGCATTAAAACATACCTGCCCTTGAAAGTAAACTCACATTCATTGAAACAGCATTGAAACCCACATTAAAAAAATGCATCTGGCCAGTGGCGGATAAAGATTACCTTTGGGCTGTTTTTAAATCATAGGCCCCTTGCACATGAAACATACACGTGTTCTTTGATACACCTTCCTAATTGTATTAAATTATATTCCTTGTATAATACAGCACACTTGGGCATGTTTTAAATTTGTTTTGAATAGTTTTCCAGTAAGCAATGAAACAAAATGTATGAGCCAATAATTCAGAACATCTCCATCATAAAAGTCTACTCAAACTTTTACAATCTACCAGTATCGGTAAATATGCACAATCTCTGCAGAAGTAAAAGTCATCTAAATAATTCCACATTAAAGAGATTTCTAACAAAAAGGTTGCTGCTAGCAAGCAACTTTAAATTTCATTGTTTCATCAACAAATAAAGTGCCTTGTTGCCCTTGAGGAATAAATTGCCTGTTACATAAAAAAATAAGCTAGTAATATTGCAATAGAGAATGGATGGCAAACTGATAACAGGTTCATAGTTATTAGGTATCTCCACCAAAGAGGACATTCACAGGACGGCAGCATCCACCACCTTTAAAAATACAACTCAGTATCAGCAATTTATCTCCATACTGTGGGAGTAGAACCAACAGTCTTCTGCATCAAAAGCAAGTATTCTACATGTTGTGCTACTACTACTACCACCACAAACAGACTTGGCATAAACAGCACTAAACTTTGCACAGATAATGTAAATTGGCCAGCATTTGCAGTATGTTAAATGGACTTACACAGCCAGCAGCACAGATAATGAGATAAAATAAAACTAAATGCAGGTACACACAGCTTACAGAGTTTTGCAGATAAAGTACTGTTTGTGTCTTTCGGCTTTTCCCGGTTAGGGGTCGCCACAGCGAAACTCCGGTCCGCTAATGATTGGCAGTAGATTTTTATGTACTGGCTTGCCGGGCTTAACGCACAACCTTTGAAGGAACGCCCATTCACGCATGTTGCTACACAGAAGACACTCTAACTGAGAATCGAACGGGCAATGTCTAACTGTGAGGCGACAACGCTACCGCAGCACCACCACCGCAGTATACTTATCTTTGCAGATAAAGTACTGATGTACATTAAACGTGCTTACACAGCCAGCAGCACAGATAACATAAATGTAAATCGGCCAGCACTGATTCACTAAAACTAAATTGGCCAGCACAGATAAAATACTGATGTATGTTAAACAGACTTTTGGCCAGCATAGATAAAATAGTGATGCACACGTTAAACGGACTTGCACAGCCAGCCGCACAGGATAATGTAAAGGCAGCACAGATAATGAGATAAAATAAAACTAAATTCAGGTACACACACAGCTTACAGAGTTTTGTAGATAAAATACTGATGTACTTTAAACGGACTTATACAGCCAGCAGCACAGATAATGTAAGTGTAAATCGGCCAGCACTGATTAACTGAAACTAAATAGGCCAGCACAGATGAGGTGAAATAAAACTAAATGCAGGTAAATCAGCCAGCACAGGTAATGCCATAAATCCACAACTTACACAGCCAGAAGCACAGATAACATAAATGTTAATCGGCCATCAGAGAATGCCATAAATGAGCAAGACTTGCGGTCTTTACCAGCAGATAAAATACTGATTACTGATATAAGTTTAACAAACTACGGAAGTGCACACTCAGCAGCACAGATAACATAATGTAATTTGGCCAGCACTGATGAACTAAAACTAAATTGGCCAGCATAGATGAAAAAACTAAATGCATCAACGGCCAGCAGATAAATCTAAATACAGTAGATAATGCCATAAATGCACAACGACCATAACCATTATTGGCCAGAGACTTAAGAATGAACTATGGACTTTTGCACACTAGCAGAACAACCATAACAGTTCTACAAACAAACTACAAACTTCTGCACACCAGCAGATATTAAATAATGATTGAATGAACTACTATGGACTTACACCAGCAGATAAAATATCATAACGATAAAATAATGCACAAGTAACAATTGTTCTTAGGGCCCTTAGATAATAGTTGTTTTCTTACCTGGAGGCTGGGATATGTCTACACATGGGGGGACTCTGCAAAATTTAAATGATGCCGCCCGCACACCATCGCTGTTATAGTTCCTATCCTATTTCCCTATGTCATCACGCACCCTGTAGGCTGGTGATGTGTGGTGACCTCAGCCAAAAATTTAAAGTGGCAATAGAAAAAAAAAAGGGATATTCTGAAATTAAGGGGGCCACTCGGGAATTCGTGGCACCCCAGTATTTTGCCCTCAAAACTGGTAGATACCGAGGAATTCTGTATGGTTGAGAGGTCTAAGAGTTACACTAAGTAGGGTTTTAGTTGCATGAAAGGTTTGCATTTAATTTATTTTTAATTCGGTGTATACATAGCTATGCACATTTTATATATTTTTATTGTTCCTCCTGTAGTCTTTGAGCCGTTGCTCTGACCAATCAACATAGACTGTTTCATTCATTTTGTCCATTGCTGCCCCCTCCAATTGGATGCAATTGGAAGATGACCAGATGTACCTTTCAGTGCAGAATGATGCATGCCAAGAGTCTGTATAGCTCCTTACACTGGATTGCCACACAGCTATGTTACTGTTTGCTGCCCTTCTCCCAGTTTGTGCTAGAGCTTATGGCAATTGAGCACCATCTTATTGAGGTTACTGTATGTTTTAGTTAAGGCCAGGCACTGAGGAGAAAAGATAGTTTCCTCATTTTTGTGGAGGCGGATTGTTCACTGTTTTGTTTGCCTGCAGAACAATATGTTGTCTACCCAGTTTCTAAGCTGTACACACACAGTCACATTTAGAATAACAGCAGAGGGAGTGAGGGTTTCTTGTTTGTTTATTTATTTGGTTATTTTCACCAGTCCTCACCTACACCAGCCAACAGCTCAAGAAGGGTGACAACAGGTCAGAAATACAAAATCTGCCAATTTCTGATTAGGCCTCTAGAAAACACACTGTGTTCCTGAACCTTGAGACGGTAGTATTTTTTCTTGCAACAATAGGCTGTCAGATTTTAATTTCATTTGTACAGTGTTTCAATGTGCACTCCTTTGCAGTGGTTTTGCAATATGTTTTGAAAATGAATTGGTCTCACAAGAATTGTGGTTAGTTTTAGTGATGTGCATCTGTTTTTGTCTTTGTCCTTTTTTGGAAGGAGAAACGCACATTGACTCCTCTTTGTATGTCAGAATGAGATCTTTTAAAGTAAAGTATTTCTTGGGGGATGTATTTATCAGAAGTGCTTAGATATGAAAAGGCCTTAATTGTTTTGAATGGCTAGTGATGCATGGAATTACCACATATGAAAAACATGCTGGTATCTTGACTTCCTAAAATGGATACCTTATCGACTTCCCAGTCAGTTAACAACTTTTGATACCACTATATCCTACAAAGCAGGTGACATTTGCAGGTGAAGTTTATTGGGTAATCAGGCCCTGAATCCTGAACATAGCTGTACTAGGAACATGATGGTAATGCTGTGCCATCTTTTAGAGTTCTGTGAGTTGTATGCCTGCACTTCTGTTTCAAACCCCAGTTATGGTTCTTTTGTCGTTTCATAGGTGGTTACTAGGCTAACGTCTCTAGAGTCCTTACAAGCCTAGCCATATTCATCCCACATTGCCCCAATTGCCAGTGGTTAGGTGAATGAAGTCTGTAGTGGTAAGGGTCTATGGTAGTTAATACAGACTTCCTCTGTCCAGCAGGGACATGGGCACCACATCAGGAGTGAATTTGAGGTTACCCACCCATTGATCCAAGTTGTGTTTTGAAGAGTGTCAGGGAGGGGCTGTGTTTCACATGAATTGGACATTTGTTCCAGAGAAGGCAGTCTCTGGGAGATGTATCTACCTTTGCAGCACGACCTGTTAATTTCTTCAGACTGTTTTGTTTTATCCTATAGGGGCATAAGAAATGGGTCACTTTTTATTGAATATTTGATACATTTGCTTTGTTTTATCTTCTTTTAGATTTGGGAGCATTTAATATTACTTTTTTAGATTAATGCTTTGGTGGACTGCAGGAATTAGCATGTTAAATGTTAGTTTGTTCCATTTTTAAGAAATGTATGCTAGTATTCAGTTTGTTGTGTGGTGTGGTTCCTTTACAGGATAAATCCCGGTTTTACTGGAGCTATTTTTATTTATAATTATTGATGTTCTTCGTGTTTCACTGTTGCAGTCATTACATTTGGGTAATCCTGCTGGCAGGTTGCCCTCAGCTGGCCTGAATTCCAAAGTCTTGGGTCCTGCGTCGGCCTCTGTCGCCCCTTCCCTGACGTCAGGTCGTCAGGGGTATAAAAGAAGCAGCCAACGCCATTTTCTTCAGTCTTTCTTGCCGCGCGGTGCCCGAAGCAGAAGCAGTTCACAAGTGCCGGTCGACCGACTCCTGAGATTTTCGTGTTTGAGCTTCAGATCCGAAGTCTTCAATAAAGCCAAGTACCCCGTTGGGGAAACTTTTTTTCTTGCTCCAGACCGATGTCAGAAAAAGTTAATAATTGTATTTCTTGTGGAAAGCAAATACCTCATAAGGACTTTCATTCTTACTGTATTCCTTGCCTAGGCCCTGATCACAACATTACTGGTTGTCGGTTTTGTGCTAGATTTAACCAACACACTATTAAGCGTTGGTATGATTTTGCTTTAAACTTTTCTGGATGCCGGTTTAATTATCCTGAAATGTCGTCTGATAGCCATCCGACTACCGGAGTTCACAAAAAACACAAAGAAAAGGATAGAGATAAACAACCAAGGCGCAAAACCGATGACGAAGCTTCTCCTAAGCCAGTCGCTGGTTCTCAGTAAGGCACTTTCGCAGCCCCTGATGCCTACTATTTTAGAGTCGCAGGCCGCTACCGACTCCCACGTGGAGTTGGCTATGCCGCTGGATACTCAAGGTATTGGAGCCTCTGACGTTAATCCCTCAGATGGGTCTGGAGCTGCTGAGCAGGCACCGGCTTCTGAGGGTGTATTCAGACCTAAACATCTTTACATTAAAACGACTTCAGATTCAAAGGCAAAGACTAAAGCACCTTCTAAAGCAAGGAAACAATCTCAAGAGCCACATGGACAGGCCTCTATGCCCAAAAAACAGATGCTCAAAATGGCCGAAGACTTGATTACCTTGATCAGGGGTTCCCATCCCCCTCCTGATAAGAGGCCTAGGCAAGAGACTGACTATGAATCTTCAGATCAGGTTTGTATTTCTTCCGATTCCTCTTCTGATCAGGAATATTCTCTTCCCCCCCCTATGAGGATTCTGATGCTGAAGAATCTGTACCTTCAGCATCTCCTCCTGAGGACTATTCTTTTGGGGAAACCTGGCATACCATGAGGGAGCATTTCCACTGGGAGAGCCAAGTTTTTTCAGAATCTAAAAAGAGGCTCAGGAATTTCCTTTTACTACCTCAGCACAGACCTCTAGCCATTCCACCTGTGTTAGACATTGTAGATCTGTTTTCGGAGTCTAGTCTGACCCCTGACTCCTTACCCCCAACTCCTGTTACGCCTGACAGGGTTCCTGACTCACAAATTTCTTTTTAAAATTTAAAAAATTTTCCTTTTTTTTAAAA